>NC_056453.1:25876088-26148588 GCF_018296145.1 Oncorhynchus tshawytscha
ACACACTGACATGGCGCACACACACACACACTGACATGGCGCACACACACACACACTGACATGGCGCACACACACACACACACACACACACTGACATGGCGCACACACACTCACACACACACTGACATGGCGCACGCACACACACACAGAAAGCTAACACTTTCTCCTTCCAAAGTCAAGAGATTTACTTCTTCCTTATATGGGAGTATCCCACTAAAGGCCAGACAGACACTGATCATCTTACATGATGCTCTCATATCCTCCCTCCCTCCCTTCTGTACTGTATGCACGCACACACAGAGTCGCTGAACACTGACTGAGCTGGGCGGGGTAGATAAGGTGGCATTGTGGCAGTCAATGAGCGACATGAGCCTGCCTTTCCCCCTTTCAGGAGACAAACATTGGGATTAAGGTGGGGGGCAGGGCAGGGGGAGGCTGGGGCAGGGGCAGGGGGAGGCTGGGGCAGGATACATGCTGCTGCTGCTCCAGTTGTGACAGATAATAGGTCACAGTGGATAACAGATGGCCAGGAACACCCCTCCCTCCAACCCTCTCTGCCACCAATCGCCCTACAAAAGCAGTGTGTGCAGCCAGTAGCTAAACTAAGCTAACGCCTTCTGTTTGTGTCAGAACAGGGAATCCAAACAGGGAAACCGCTTGGAATGTATCACATATTAAAAAGCATCCAGCAACACACAAATGACTAGGTTGGTACTATGGGAGGTATATAGAGGTCATGCCCTCATGCTGTTATATATTTTTTCAACAATTACCACAATGACTCCTTGGCTGCACCCTAAATGGCACCCTAGTCCCTATGGCCCTGGTCAAATGTAGTGAAGGGGAAACAAAGCTTCCTGAAGCATTTCCTGACAATTGTGTCGAAACTAGGTTAATAACTTGAAGATTTGATCAACACAGTGTGCATTGCCTAAATTCAACATACCTGGTCTTCCAGGTCAGTTAAATCCAAAACACGAAGTGCCTGCGGCACTCCAGGCCCGGGGTTGCCTACCCCTGAACTAGAGAATAGGATGCCACTTGGTACACAGCCCTTGGCTGGGAGGGATGTGGTTGGGTAACATTGTGGTCAAGTGGTTACATCCTCCTGGTACCGGGTTTCCCAACCTCTGTCCCCAGGATCCCTAAAGGGTGCACGTTTTCCTTTTTTGGGAAACACGGTCCTAGTAGAAAGCAGTTTACCCTGTTCCTCCTCTTGTTGCTTTCCCCAAAAACAAATCCAAATCTGGCTTAAACCCAATAGGCTGTGTGGATGTGGTGTTGACGGGTGAGTTTAGCTGGTTTCTCACAACAGAAATAGCATGTTCCTCTCCACACAGTCTCTCCACAAGTTCAGCTGCTAACCTATTAACATTACCACTGGGGAGTTTCACACTTTTTTTATAAAACTCTTAGTCGCTCTTCCTATTACATTTTCTTTTTTACACGATGTTAGTTTTCACTGTATACTATTTGCTCTCCGTGCATGGTAGAATCTCAATGGCATTTTCTTGATTCCTTTGCATCCTCTGTCCTGGCCTCCTCAAAACCCATTGGATGCAAAGGTCAGAGATCCCTCCCCTCTGACAATCTCACCCAATGGGTTTTGAGAAGGAGACGAGGAGAGTGGACGTGAGGAATCAAGGCAACGCAATTGAGATTCTCCCCATGTCCCATTGAAATGGCACTTTAGTCAGAGCTTTCTTCAACTACCAAAGTAGAATTATGGGATGGAAAGTGATGAGATTGGTTGTCTTGTGTCCTATTAACATCTTCATTCATAGACTGCCTGTTCTGAACTATCTGCTACTTGCAGTCTCAGAGCCCTAGCCTTCACATACAGAAACGACACACAGAGGCTGCATGCTGCAGGACTGTACTGTGGTGTGCATTGCGTTGGGTGGTCCAGCCCATAGACTGTATAATACGGTCCAGCCCATAGACTGTATAATACGGTCCAGCCCATAGACTGTATAATACGGTCCAGCCCATAGACTGTATAATACGGTCCAGCCCATAGACTGTATAATACGGTCCAGCCCATAGACTGTATAATACGGTCCAGCCCATAGACTGTATAATACAGTCCAGCCCATAGACTGTATAATACGGTCCAGCCCATAGACTGTATAATACGGTCCAGCCCATAGACTGTATAATACGGTCCAGCCCATAGACTGTATAATACGGTCCAGCCCATAGACTGTATATACGGTCCAGCCCATAGACTGTATAATACGGTCCAGCCCATAGACTGTATAATACAGTGCAGCCCATAGACTGTATAATACGGTCCAGCCCATAGACTGTATAATACGGTGCAGCCCATAGACTGTATAATACAGTCCAGCCCATAGACTGTATAATACAGTCCAGCCCATAGACTGTATAATACGGTCCAGCCCATAGACTGTATAATACGGTCCAGCCCATAGACTGTATAATACGGTCCAGCCCTATAGACGGTCCAGCCCATAGACTAATACAGTCCAGCCCATAGACTGTATAATACGGTCCAGCCCATAGACTGTATAATACGGTCCAGCCCATAGACTGTATAATACGGTGCAGCCCATAGACTGTATAATACGGTGCAGCCCATAGACTGTATAATACGGTCCAGCCCATAGACTGTATAATACAGTCCAGCCCATAGACTGTATAATACAGTCCAGCCCATAGACTGTATAATACGGTGCAGCCCATAGACTGTATAATACGGTCCAGCCCATAGACTGTATAATACGGTCCAGCCCATAGACTGTATAATACGGTCCAGCCCATAGACTGTATAATACGGTCCAGCCCATAGACTGTATAATACGGTCCAGCCCATAGACTGTATAATACGGTCCAGCCCATAGACTGTATAATACGGTCCAGCCCATAGACTGTATAATACAGTCCAGCCCATAGACTGTATAATACGGTCCAGCCCATAGACTGTATAATACGGTGCAGCCCATAGACTGTATAATACAGTCCAGCCCATAGACTGTATAATACGGTCCAGCCCATAGACTGTATAATACGGTCCAGCCCATAGACTGTATAATACGGTCCAGCCCATAGACTGTATAATACGGTCCAGCCCATAGACTGTATAATACGGTCCAGCCCATAGACTGTATAATACGGTCCAGCCCATAGACTGTATAATACGGTCCAGCCCATAGACTGTATAATACGGTCCAGCCCATAGACTGTATAATACGGTCCAGCCCATAGACTGTATAATACGGTCCAGCCCATAGACTGTATAATACGGTCCAGCCCATAGACTGTATAATACGGTCCAGCCCATAGACTGATAATACGGTCCAGCCCATAGACTGTATAATACGGTCCAGCCCATAGACTGTATAATACGGTCCAGCCCATAGACTGTATAATACGGTCCAGCCCATAGACTGTATAATACGGTCCAGCCCATAGACTGTATAATACAGTGCAGCCCATAGACTGTATAATACGGTCCAGCCCATAGACTGTATAATACGGTCCAGCCCATAGACTGTATAATACGGTCCAGCCCATAGACTGTATAATACGGTCCAGCCCATAGACTGTATAATACGGTCCAGCCCATAGACTGTATAATACGGTGCAGCCCATAGACTGTATAATACGGTGCAGCCCATAGACTGTATAATACGGTCCAGCCCATAGACTGTATAATACGGTCCAGCCCATAGACTGTATAATACGGTCCAGCCCATAGACTGTATACATACGGTCCAGCCCATAGACTGTATAATACGGTCCAGCCCATAGACTGTATAATACGGTGCAGCCCATAGACTGTATAATACGGTCCTGCCCATAGACTGTATAATACGGTCCAGCCCATAGACTGTATAATACAGTCCAGCCCATAGACTGTATAATACGGTGCAGCCCATAGACTGTATAATACGGTCCAGCCCATAGACTGTATAATACGGTCCAGCCCATAGACTGTATAATACGGTCCAGCCCATAGACTGTATAATACGGTCCAGCCCATAGACTGTATAATACAGTCCAGCCCATAGACTGTATAATACAGTCCAGCCCATAGACTGTATAATACAGTGCAGCCCATAGACTGTATAATACAGTCCAGCCCATAGACTGTATAATACGGTCCAGCCCATAGACTGTATAATACGGTCCAGCCCATAGACTGTATAATACGGTGCAGCCCATAGACTGTATAATACGGTGCAGCCCATAGACTGTATAATACAGTCCAGCCCATAGACTGTATAATACAGTCCAGCCCATAGACTGTATAATACGGTCCAGCCCATAGACTGTATAATACAGTCCAGCCCATAGACTGTATAATACGGTGCAGCCCATAGACTGTATAATACGGTCCTGCCCATAGACTGTATAATACGGTGCAGCCCATAGACTGTATAATACAGTCCAGCCCATAGACTGTATAATACAGTCCAGCCCATAGACTGTATAATACGGTCCAGCCCATAGACTGTATAATACGGTCCAGCCCATAGACTGTATAATACGGTGCAGCCCATAGACTGTATAATACGGTGCAGCCCATAGACTGTATAATACAGTGCAGCCCATAGACTGTATAATACAGTCCAGCCCATAGACTGTATAATACGGTGCAGCCCATAGACTGTATAATACAGTCCAGCCCATAGACTGTATAATACGGTCCAGCCCATAGACTGTATAATACAGTCCAGCCCATAGACTGTATAATACGGTGCAGCCCAGCCAAAAAAGTGGGACAGAATGACCTTGCTGATAATCTGTCTGGTCCCCCATCCCCCTCTCATGGGCAATGTGTGACTGGCCATTAGATTCACTTGGTAGTACAGTGTGTGAGATGACTGGCCAATTGTCCCTTACAAGTGAACCCGTTTTCTCATACCTGGCCACATTGTGATGCATTACATCTCTCTGCATTACATCTCTCTGCATTACATCTCTCTGGCTTCCCTTGTGGTCCAAGTAAAAACCCTCAATTTTACTAACGCTTGCAAACATACCTGCTAAATAAGTTTTCAACCCATTTCAATATCTAGTCAACAAAGTCTACTGGGCTATAATCACATCAAAAAAATATTTGTGTATTCTTTATTTGTTTGAATTGCAGACAGTGTAAAAAAACAACAATCAAATGTGTATTCATGACTGAAGCTAGCTCCGACTATTATGGGATGCCACTGTGTAGGCTGTAAATATTCATCAGATTCTTGGTGAAGAATGGACAGAGGTGGAAAGATAGTTGAAGAGGGACAAAGGGGAATTCTGTCCCTGGTTGAAAGAGTGTACGTTGCAGAGTTTTTTTCTACACACGGTACAAATTCAAAGGAGATTATTTGTAAAAAATGATACACACACACTCCAATCAACATTAGGATCAATAATTGAAAGCATCTTGTACCAGGAGAATAGGAGAGAACAGTTATGAAATACAGTGATGTAAAACAGGAAATATAGAGTAAGGACAATAAAACAAATAAGAAATGAGGAACCGGAGAGCAGGTTCCTGTGTTTAAAACAAGCAGACAGCCCCCAAAGGAGAGGCCTGTCTGTGGTAATTACAATGCTGCTATTTTTATCAACTTATCATAAAACAAGAGGAGAATGGTGACAGATGGAGAAAGAGAAAAAAAGAGAGGGAGTGAGAGAGAGGAGGGTGTTAGAGTGAACAAAGCCAGTAGTGTGAACTGAACTTTACCCCAGCGATGCTGTGTGTGCCAGTTTGAGAAGAGAGAAAAAAAAGAAATACATTTGACACAGACCCCAGTGGCTGTCACCACAACAACTCCTATGTGTGGGCGTCTGGGTGAGAGAGAGAGAGAGAGAGCGCAGATACGATGAGGGGGAAATATTCACAAAATAATGGCTAAGCACGAGCACTTCCTGTACCAGCGAAGGAGAGAAAGACAGAGAGAAAGACAGAGACAGAGAGAAAGACACACAGAGATAGAGAGACAGTGAGATAGAAATAGAAACAGCAAAAGAAAGACACAGAAGAAAAATACACAGAGACAAACAGACATTCAGCAACAACAAAAAAGCTAGTGACAATACTGTGTGACCAAAGTCCTGGCAGTCATTAAACCATGACATTTTAGCCACCAAATAAAGGGCCTTCAATTTGTCCTTCCTCTGAGTCCCATGCATTCCCACATCAATCTAAATAACAAAAGAGACTCTGATACAGAGTGAAGGACTGTGTCAGTGTGATGGGAGGGTTTCAGAGTACAGACACTGTTGGGTACAGTAGTACTAGACTGAACATGTCAAAAAGACTGACAGTCGGCCACAAATCGCTTTGAGATTTCTTGAACATAGAGCTTGGCGATATGGACAAAAATCCATATTGAGAGAAAATTGCTTGAATTGATGCGATGACGATAAATAGAATGACAAGTTCTACCCTTCAGGTGCGTTTTTAATCAATGATCCTTTAAACTACCACCACTAGTTTGATGGTCGTAGACAGCAATTATCCCATTAACTCTCAGCCACATTAGCAAACACATTTAGTTTCAAACTGCACATTTCTGAAATATATTGTACCGAACGAGATCAGCAAAATGCCTGCGATAAGTTGATTGGTGTCTATAATTTTCGGTTTCCTTTCCGAGCTCTACTTGAACATATCAAAAAGACAGGGAGACAGTCAGCCACAAAGCGCCTTGAGTGTTATTTCTGTTAGAAAAAAAAACGTGACAGAAATGCAATAGATTATTGTTATTACTGTCGGGTACAAGACCACAGCACAGACCGACCCACTCTGCTCTCTGTTAGGTCTAATGAGCTGTCGCTGCTTTGTCACACCACGCAGATGGCGAGCCAATGTAAAACCCTACAGGAAGTCACAGTTCTCTCTTTTTGATACTCTCATAGGGTCACAACTTCTACTGAAGTGATCTGGAATTATGGGTTATCATAACTGGTTGAAACATAACATAACTTATGAAATAGCCTACCCCCGGGCACAGATATCAATTCAACGTCTATTCCACTTTGGAGTGAAATTACATGGAAACAACACTGATTCAATTGCGTCATTGGTCAAACACAATTTGACGATGCATGACTCTGTTCGAGAGAGAGAGAGAGAACTTGGATGGTCATGATAGCTGTTTCAGTAGCTGCTTGAGCTGGCGCTGCATGTGTGAGTGTGGGACTTAATAGTATCAACGCACACTTGACTTGGCAGAGCTAGGGCTTCTACTCTCCATGTTAATGCTGGAGACCTCCGGGCAGGGAGACTGAACTGGGGTAGCAGAGAACAGGTCTACATACCAAATAGCACCCTATTCTCTACATTTTTCTTTTTTTATTATTACAATTTTATTTCACCTTTATTTAACCAGGCGACCTGGCCAAGATAAAGTAAAGCAGTTTGACACGGACAACAACACAGAGTTACACATGGAGCAAAACAACCATACAGTCAATAATACAATAGAAAAATAAGTCTATATACAATGTGAGCAAATGAGGTGAGATAAGGGAGGTAAAGGCCAAAAAAAGGCCATGGTGGCAAGTAAATACAATATAGCAAGTAAAACACTGGAATGGTTGATTTGCAGTGGAAGAATGTGCAAAGTAGAAATAATGGGGCACAAAGGAGCAAAATAAATAACTAAATAAATACAGTAGGGGAAGAGGTAGTTGTTTGGGCTAAATTATAGATGGGCTATGTACAGGTGCAGTAATCTGTGAGCTGCTCTGACAGCTGGTGCTTAAAGCTAGTGAGGGAGATGCATACATAGTGGACTACTTTTGACCAACGACCATTCCCTACATCTCCCATACTCAACCGGCGGACACAGTCCACAGTCCGGATCCGGAACTGGGTCAATACGGACCGCGGGTCCCGACTACAAAATGTAAATAAAACAATAATATTATTTGGGGGGGGTTGTGGCGCAGTCGGGTATCACATTGACCCCTGGTATCATATAAACACAAATAATGCATGGAAAAATTAGTAGAATTGCAGGAACTCAGCTTTAAAAAAGCAACATTTTCTCTCCGCCAACAAGAGGAGTGTTAACAGTTTGGGGTCACATGGGTTGCAAGGCAGGGTTTGTTACTATGCTGATAAATGACAATATCCATCTGGACCTTTAACACCTAGGACATTTTACTGACCGGACCTTCTCAAATAGTACTTCTGCACTGCGTGGGGCACTACTTTTGACCAGAGCTCATTCCCTACAGTGTGCCCCGGTCAAAAGTAGTGTGCTATATAGGGAATAGGTTACCATTTGGAACACAGCTCATGACTGAGCTGGGGGAGCAGAGAATCGTACGCTGCTTCGTGGATCATTACACTTCCCAGTCAGTAGAGTCACTGAATCAACTTCTACCCTCCTTGCCCTGACATGGATGTAGCCTCCAGCTTATTACGGGGTCTACAATAACATACGTCTATGTCTAGAGTCATTTGTGATGGGCAACGATACGGAAAATCAATATCAGTTTCATTTTTTATTCAATATCAATATCATATCGGTTTGTAGAAAACACATTGCAAATGTGTGAATGTTTACTTCTCTGTGAAAGCCAGACAACTTGTTTATTGCCCATTGGGATAGGTGTTCTTGTAGCATAAACCTACCTAACGAGTTTGAATAAAATGGGAAGCCATCTCCAGTATATGGCCCATAAGCAGGCAATTAAATATGCTAAGTCTGGATAAAGGAGGCTACAGCCATATCTGGATAACTTCTTTACCATGCTGAGAGAAATCATCAATATTACTTCTTCCTCATGTGTAACTTAGTAAAGCACATGGGAATGAACCAACCAGCCAATATAACTCAACCATTCTTCTTCTTCTTTGGATTTAATGGCAGTGTACACCTATCTTTTTAGGTGCATTACCGCCATCGATATAAAACCAACCACTGCTGTTGACCTTTAACAAGTCAAGCCTGTCATGATTATCCTAACACACAATAAGAAAGCAGCTACGCTAGTTATTCTGCCTCTTTGTTCCTCCCTAACAATTATTTACAGACACAGAGAGAGAGAGACCTACTGAGAGACAGAGAGCATTTTGGAGGGAGCTGGAGAGAGAGCTACAGAGAGAGAGAGAGCTACAGAGAGAGAGAGAGAGAGAGAGAGAGAGAGAGAGAGAGAGAGAGAGAGAGATCAAGCTACAGAGAGAAAGCTACAGAGAACAACAGAGAGAGAGCAAGAGCTACAGAGAGAGTGAGAGCTACCTAGAGAGCTACAGAGAGAGAGCTACAGAGAGAAAGAGAGCTAGAGAAAGAAAGCTACAGAGAACGAGCTAGAGAGAGAGAGAGCTACAGAGAGACCGAGAGAGAGAGCTACAGAGAGAGAGAGAGAGCTAGAGATCTACAGAGAGCTAGAGAAAGAAAGCTACAGAGAGAGAGCTACAGAGAGAGAGCTACAGAGAGAGAGCTACAGAGAGAGAGAGAGGGAGCTACAGAGAGAGAGAGAGAGCTACAGAGAGAGAGAGAGAGCTACAGAGAGAGAGAGAGAGCTACAGAGAGAGAGAGAGGGAGCTACAGAGAGAGAGAGAGAGAGCTACAGAGAGAGAGAGAGAGAGAGAGGGAGCTACAGAGAGAGAGAGAGAGAGAGAGAGAGAGGGAGCTACAGAGAGAGAGAGAGAGAGAGAGAGAGGGAGAGAGAGAGAGAGAGAGAGAGAGAGGGAGCTACAGAGAGAGAGAGAGAGAGAGGGAGCTACAGAGAGAGAGAGAGAGAGAGGAGCTACAGAGAGAGAGAGAGAGAGAGCTACAGAGAGAGAGAGAGAGAGAGCTACAGAGAGAGAGAGAGGGAGCTACAGAGAGAGAGAGAGAGAGAGAGGAGGGAGCAGAGAGAGAGAGAGAGAGAGGGAGCTACAGAGAGAGAGAGAGAGAGAGCTACAGAGAGAGAGAGAGAGAGAGCTACAGAGAGAGAGAGAGAGAGAGAGCTACAGAGAGAGAGAGAGAGAGAGCTAGAGAGAGAGAGAGAGAGAGAGAGAGAGAGAGAGAGAGAGAGAGGGAGCTACAGAGAGAGAGAGAGAGGGAGCTACAGAGAGAGTGAGAGAGAGGGAGCTACAGAGAGAGAGAGAGAGAGGGAGCTACAGAGAGAGAGAGAGAGAGGGAGCTACAGAGAGAGAGTGAGAGAGGGAGCTACAGAGAGAGAGAGAGAGAGGGAGCTACAGAGAGAGAGAGAGAGAGAGGGAGCTACAGAGAGAGAGAGAGAGAGAGAGGGAGCTACAGAGAGAGAGAGAGAGAGAGAGAGGGAGCTACAGAGAGAGAGAGAGAGAGAGAGGGAGCTACAGAGAGAGAGAGAGAGAGAGAGGGAGCTACAGAGAGAGAGAGAGAGAGAGGGAGCTACAGAGAGAGAGAGAGAGAGGGAGCTACAGAGAGAGAGAGAGAGGGAGCTACAGAGAGAGAGAGAGAGGGAGCTACAGAGAGAGAGAGAGAGGGAGCTACAGAGAGAGAGAGAGAGGGAGCTACAGAGAGAGAGAGAGAGGGAGCTACAGAGAGAGAGAGAGAGGGAGCTACAGAGAGAGAGAGAGAGGAGCTACAGAGAGAGAGAGAGAGAGCTACAGAGAGAGAGAGAGAGGGAGCTACAGAGAGAGAGAGAGAGAGAGAGAGGGAGCTACAGAGAGAGAGAGAGAGAGAGCTAGAGAGAGAGAGAGAGAGAGAGAGAGGGAGCTACAGAGAGAGAGAGAGAGGAGAGAGAGGGAGCTACAGAGAGAGAGAGAGCTAGAGAGAGAGAGAGCTACAGAGAGGGAGAGAGAGATACAGAGAGAGGAGAGAGAGGGAGCTACAGAGAGAGAGAGAGAGAGCTACAGAGAGAGAGAGAGAGGGAGCTACAGAGAGAGAGAGAGAGGAGCTAGAGAGAGAGAGAGAGAGAGAGAGAGAGAGAGAGAGGGAGCTACAGAGAGAGAGAGAGGGAGCTACAGAGAGAGAGAGAGAGAGAGAGGGAGCTACAGAGAGAGAGAGAGAGAGAGAGGGAGCTACAGAGAGAGAGAGAGCTACAGAGAGAGAGAGAGAGAGAGAGAGAGCTACAGAGAGAGAGAGCTACAGAGAGAGAGAGAGAGGGAGCTACAGAGAGAGAGAGAGGGAGCTAGGGAGCTAGAGAGAGAGAGAGAGGGAGCTACAGAGAGAGAGAGAGGGAGCTACAGAGAGAGAGAGAGGAGGGAGAGAGCTACAGAGAGAGAGAGAGGGAGAGAGCTACAGAGAGAGAGAGAGCGAGAGAGCTACACAGAGAGAGCTACAGAGAGAGAGAGCTACAGAGAGAGAGAGAGCGAGAGAGCTACACAGAGAGAGAGCTACAGAGAGAGAGAGAGAGAGAGAGAGCTACAGAGAGAGCTACAGAGAGAGAGAGCTACAGAGAGCTACAGAGAGAGAGAGAGAGAGAGGGAGCTACAGAGAGAGAGAGAGAGGGAGCTACAGAGAGAGAGAGAGAGGGAGCTACAGAGAGAGAGAGAGGGAGCTACCGCTAGCTCCCGCTGCATTTCAGATAAGGATCGACAGACTGGTTCTTTCAGGGCCATGTCAGCTGCACAGTGGGAATGCAGGCAGGCAGTGGCAACTGGCTGGGAACAAGGCTACTGGCACAGAAGGAGAGGAGGAAAGGGGGGGGACTAAGCGTATAGTAATGTATGGCGTGAAGGAAATCCGTGGTAGTGACCAAGTCAAACACTACTACAAAAGGACTGTGACGTGTTAAATATAATTGAATGCAGTGCAATGGTGTGTACGTGACCATGTATGTTCTATTAGAGTGTGAGCTCACCTTGATAGGCCCCGTGCTGAAGGAGATCTTCCGGCTGGGTGGAGGGTCCTCCTCTTCAGGCAGACCAGGTTTCTCATGACAGCTGGACTCAGGCTCATACGGCTCATCTTCATCCTCCTCTTCCTCATCCCGCTGGCTCCCTCCAGAGTCCTCCCCCACTGCGCTGTACGTTCTGATATCCACCTGTTCTCCCCCTGACTGATCCTTTACAGTTCTCTCTTCTCCCTCCTCCGCTGTACCCCCCTGGCCCATCACTCCATCTCCACCCTGCCTACCTCTCTCACTGCTAGTGCCCTTGGGAGAGGTCTCCCTCACCTGGGCCTCGCTCTCTGTACTGTTCTCCCCATTCTCCAGAGAGATGTGGTGGATGTCAGCTTTCACTAAGTTGCTGCAGGGCTCCTGGTCACCAGAGTGATCCTCAGACTGGCCTTCAGCTTTGGCCTGGGTTCCAGTCTTATCCCGGCCCTCTTTGGGCTTGGGGAGTGTCGGGCCACTGTGGCCTCCATTCTGCCCTACATTCAGGCCATCGGAGGTGGAGGAGGATGAGGGGGCAGCCCTGAGGCTTCTGGGAGGCCCATCCAGGTCCCTCTGGCTGCGCCCCCCACCACCCTCCTCCTCCTGGCTGGCAGTTGGGAGGGCAGAAGCACGGTTCGCCCTCTTGGAGATGATTTTGGAATTGAGCTGCACCCCCACCTTGGTGCTGACCCCCCGGGAGGGCAGTGGAGGGGTGGAGGAGAGGCGGTGCAGGTTGTTGCGGAGCTCTGAGGCCCGTTCAAAGACAGCGCTGAGCTGGGAGACAGTGGGGGACACAGCCTCGGTGGTGTCCAGGCTGTCCAGGGATTCTGTGCTGCCGTTGAACCGGGCCACCACGTCCAGCCTGCCATCATGGAAGCCCAGGCCAGAGGTCCGCTCTGTCTTCAGCAGGACCCGGTTGGTGGCAGCGGCCTGCTTCTCCCGCTCCAGCTGCTGTGCCGCCTGCTGTTGTTCAAAGATCTTCCGTGTCTCTTGCATCTTGGAGTAGCTGGGTGATGAGGCTAGGGGAGCCTGCCCATTCTCTGCTTTGGCATTGGGGTTGAACCGGTTAACCCGCTCTGAGACAGTGGATCCCAGCTTCAGCAAGGCGCTGTGGTCCACATTCTCATTCAGGCTACCGGCTCTGGGGAGGGAGAGACGCACCCTCTCAGTAGTCTTCTCCAGGTCCTCCCCTCCCTCCCCCTCCCTGCCGGGAGATGTGCTCCCTGGGCCTTGCATCTGCTGAAACATGTTCTTGATACGGTGCACGTTGGAGCCGTAGCTCCGGCGGCCGCGGGGGCCTTCCTGCATATAATCGCCATTTGCAGCATTGTCCTTCACAGGCTTCAGCGCCTGTATCCCCGCCTCGTATGCGTTCCGGTGTGGGGATGGGCTCCTCAGCGTCGAACCAGAGCCGGTGCTCTTGGAAGATGAGGTATCGGTCTTCATCATGATCAGTCAAGCTTCACAACGGCTGCTCAGCAACGGCATCTCTCCCTTTCTCTTCCTCGGTTGTCAGCACAAATCGGTCCGTTCTCACCAACAGTCAATTCTGTTGGGGAGACGGTGAACCTACGTGCCGACTAGAACTGAATAGCAGGAGAATAAAAAAACAACGGTTATTGTTTTAGGCCGCGTGCATCCAGTATCCCAATCCTATGGAATGGAGGAAAGTGAAAAACGATGCATTCATTAGTCAAACTCGCTAGTAATTAAAACACCAACCTGACGGAAAAACCTGGAGAAAATGCCCTGGTTACAAAAACATCACTGCAGAAAACTGGAACAGTAACCCAATGAACGCTGTATTTTCCACTGACGACAGATTTATTCAGTTTAATCCCTTTTCGAGAGCAGCATCATCATTTTGATCTCTTGATTTTCTGAACTGCTGATTTCTGGCTCTGGGTCCTCCTCGCTCGCGTAAAAGCAGACCGCTACGGAGGATGGGACGAAACTGGGTCATAGCACCGGTCGGGTTCACTCTACGTTTTTAGTCCTTGAATATTAGCCTAGCGATAATCAATATATGTGAAGGTCTACTCCATACACGAGTTCTATATAATTACAATTATGATATCAAGTAGACGAGACAAATCAACAGAAATCTTCTTTACACTTTTTGGGCACTTTAGGACCCTGACGAAATCAAAACCAGCATGCATCAGATTACTGTGTCCAATGATGATGTATCCTTTTTATATCGTCGCTTCCTGCATTCACTAGTGCCTGTCTAGCCTACACGTTTGATGATAATATGTTATACAATGTTTTAGCAGTAGTCGGTGATAGCCTACATTCTTGTGAGGGCGTAGAGTAGACTATGCCTCGTAGTCTGCATCTAAATAATGCGCTCCATACCGTGTCAGTCCAATGCGTTTTCCCTAGCTACGAATAGACTGTAAATGAGCTATCTCAGAATATATAGGCAGATAACGGTTAACATAACGACCATTAATGTATTTTTATTCGAAATTACAACATATGGAACAAAGAAGCAGAACTCCCATTGAGATAGGCCATGTTGTGCACACCCTGACGCATACAGTACATAGTGGCATTTTCAATGCGGCATAAGGCTAACCTAGTCTACTTTTTTTAATGATCCGTAATATAGTTTAAGATTACATAGTCTAAGGTGTAGGCTAGATATAGTAGCATAGCTACATATTTGATGTAAATCACGAAAGCCACTGGAAAGTCAGTGATATCAGTGTGAATAATATGGAAAGGCCCATCAACCAGCAATGACATTTTTAGAGAACATAGAAGATACATTTTAAGGGGTGTTTCAGTAGTAGAAATTAAACAGTAGAGTGACTAATCTATTTCATAGCTTTTATTTGTTTTATTTTTTATTCATTTTCTCCCCAAATATATTTTGTGGAATAACAATTGCCAGATAATTAGGAGGATTGATTGAATATGATTAATGGCAATCTTCACTGAACAAAAATATAAACGCAACATGTAAAGTGTTGTTCCCATGTTTCATGAACTGAAAGAAAAGATCCCAGACATTTTCCATACGCACAAAAAGCTTATTTCTCTCAAATTTTGTGCACACATTTGTTTACATCCCTGATAGTGAGCATTTCTCCTTTTCCAAGATAATCCATCCACCTGACAGGTGCGGCATATCAAGAAGCTGATTAAACAGCATGGTCATTACACACGTGCACCTTATGCTGGGGACAATAAAAGGCCACTCTAGAAGGTGCAGTTTTGTCACACAACACAATGCCACAGATGTCTCAAGTTGTGAGGGAGCGTGCAATTGGCATGTTGACTGCGAGACTGTCCACCAGAGCTGTTGCCAGAGAATTTAATGATAATTTCTCAACCATAAGCCGCCTCCAACTTCGTTTTAGAGAATTTGACAGTACGTCCAACCAGCCTCACAACCGGATCCTGAGGCCCATTGTGTGGCTCATTTTGTGTGTCTGTGAGTCATGTGTAACAGTCATGTGAAACAGTCATGTGTAACAGTCATGTGAAACAGTCATGTGAAACAGTCATGTGTAACAGTCATGTGAAACAGTCATGTGAAACAGTCATGTGAAACAGTCATGTGTAACAGTCATGTGAAACAGTCATGTGAAACAGTCATGTGTAACAGTCATGTGTAACAGTCATGTGAAACAGTCATGTGAAACAGTCATGTGTAACAGTCATGTGAAACAGTCATGTGTAACAGTCATGTGAAACAGTCATGTGTAACAGTCATGTGAAACAGTCATGTGAAACAGTCATGTGAAACAGTCATGTGAAACAGTCATGTGAAATCCATAGATTAGGGGCTAATGAATTTTTAAAAATTGGTTGTTTTTTTCTTATGAACTTGAACTCAGTAAAATCAATCAAATTGTTGTATGTTGCATTTATATTTTTGTTCAGTATAGTTTTTTCTACCATTGTATAGGAGGGGTGGAAGACTAGGGGACACAGTTAGACAGGGAAGGCAGACTACACGGCTAGTGTTTTTATTATACCTCAAACCTACAGACATGCAGGCACACACACACACACACACATTCAGACAGACAAACACACACACATGTACTCACACACACACTTCAGGAAGTTATTACTGTATAGTGTGTGGGTCAGAAATAGCCCTGAAGTGCCTGCCTGACTGGGAGTGACCTAGCCCTCCTCTCCTCTTGGCCCTGTCAATCACAGCTCAAAACAAGATGGCAGACTGGACAGGCTGGAGATTTATTTTAACAGGCAAGGTTAAGTATTTGTTACTTTATAATAGTGAATATGACAACATTGACAAGCGGTTTTATTATTGACAAAGATCACTTCTTCTATAGCTAATATAATGTATGTTTTAGAGAACTTACCAGTGATTAAATAAAGTAGGTGTCTAACAAGAGGAGTCATATTGTGCTGCCAGTATATATACAATTTTGAAGTTATATGACATCATGTGAAATTACAGAAAATATAGTTTTAACAGCTATGCTGCGTACTGGTGTTACATGGTGTTTAAGTGCAAATCAGTTCACTGTCCAAGTTTCATGCTATTTCTAACCTCATGTAACTTTGCCATATCCAATAGTGATATCCTTTGGTACTTGTGCTCCTATCTACATGTACGCAGTGTGTGTGACCAGTGTACTAGTGGTCAAGGCAGACATCAAGGCTTATACCCCTGTGGGACAGCTGTTTGTGTTCGAGCTGCAGAGAGAGGCCTTCCAGAATGAATTTGAACCCTTCCTGAAACACTATGGTAAGGCTGAGATTTCAGTAAGTCACCTCTTAGTGTACAGTTTAACTTTCCACTGGGCACACCACGTCATTTCAACGTGGGTAATACTTGGTAGATACATGTACATTAATCAATGAGATTCCAACCTATTTTCACCCACTCAAAAAGACTGCCAGAAGTTTGTTGAATTCCAATTTGTTATTATGTTTTCAACCATCGAAAAGCATAACCAAATTCCAATGGAATAAAAAGTCATATTCTTGGTTAATTGTCACCTAATTGTGTTATCATCGTGCTTTCAACCATTTAAAAGCACACTATAAAGTTCAAATGGGAATACAATGTCAGGTATTTTGTTTATTTAATACAACAAGTTTAATGTGTTTTCACTGTGCTTGATCTAATAATAGCACAATGAAATGACCTGGATTACAGTTAGTTGAGACTACATTAAAGAATGGTACAAGGGATCAATTCTGTTTGAGATTCTGTGCAGATTAATAGAGCAATTGTGAAGATTTCCACAAACCTGCGACCCTGAAAATGTGAAGACATTTATTGTTACTGTATCCTCAAAATATGTCCATGGTTGTGTTACTTATTTTAAGGTTGGGTATATACTGTTACATTAGTTTGTAAGATAGCCTTAACATTAGGGGATTTTACTGTCTTCCAAAGGTAATATTGAATTGTGTTTGGTTGACAACATAACCAAATATCAACATTTAAAGGAGATGTATCTACTGCTTGTAAAGTTCCATCTGAGCCACTGGCTTAATCCCATTCTTTACCTTCTATTTTTGGATGAGATGGAGACCTGAATCCAGAAAATAATTTGTTAACTTGCCGAGAAGTTAAAAGACTATTTACTGTATTGCAAAAGTTATATGGAGTTGTGTTTGGTTGCCAACGCAAACAAATATCAAGTTTTAAAGGAGATGTGTCTTCTACTTGGACAGCTCCATCTGTGCCACTGAGACTGGTTTTAAATCCAGTTTGTCTACAAATGAAAGAACAGGACTAAATCAAGTCAAACTTTACATATACTTTAAATACAGCTTGATTTGATCTAATCCTATTATTGCACTTTTATTTTTGGTTGAGATGGAGACTTGAATCGAACGTATTTATTATTAACATGTAGATTCTATTTGAAATCAACCAAAGCTTGAAGCCCTTGGCCTATACAGTATGTATTGTATATTTTTAGTTGAATCCTGGGTTGAATTGAAATAACAGCTGTTGATGACTTCCCAAATGATATGGGCCTAAATAGCATCTTTGATGATATACGACTGATAAGGTTTGGTTTAATTTCATTTGCTCTGTTGAACCTACACTTTGGAATGACTTCGATATCAACAGTGAATCTATGAAGTGGATATTGTTCAACAATTGTTTCCATGATAGCACATTGGTGACAGTCATTGAAAAAGATCAAAGCTAAGCAGGGTTGGGTGTTGTTAAAACCCTGGGTGTGAGACTGGAGGGATAACTGTAGATAGATCAACTCTCCAGTAGGAGGTGCTGTCCAGCCTATTGTATTCTTATAGTGGATATTAAGTTGAAGATCTGACATGGTTTCAAAGGTACAAATTCAACATATTTTATACAAGGTTTGTCTATTTAGAAAAATGATTACCATGATGACATAATCCTGTGGTTGAAATTTGAAACTCAAAACCACAGTTCATAACCTTTAAAAAAAAATCTAATGTATTTTCCACGTAAACTGACACGTCACAATACGTTGACAAATGAAGTCGAAACAACATTGATTTAACCAGTTCGTGCCCAGTGGGTTGAAGCTTGTCATTACTTATAGCAATAGTCTAACAATGTAAAGCCTTCCCAATGAATAGATATAAATGTTGGTTGTTTATTGTAATTTCTTCATATCTTTACACTTAAAGCTTCCATACGTGTATTGTTATGTCCCAACTGACATTCATACAACAAATCAGCGGGTATCATGAGGTAGGTGTCGGTAAGGTTCAAATGATATACAACCAACAACCATAATGCTTCTCTCTTCTCTCCCATTCTGAAAATCAGGGCGGGTCTACAATGATCCCATGCTGTTTAAGTGCAACATGCAGTCCTTCCCGGACCTGCCTGGCTGGCTTCGATTTACCCAGAGGCACCACTATGATAACGGCTTCCTCTACGGCACCCCACTGGCCCAGGGAAAGAGTATGATAGAGGTACACAGAGCAGACTCATCAACTAGGGGTTCTCTGAGATACACACAGATTACGTCCCAAATAGCACCCTATTCCCTACATAGTGCACTACTTTTGACCAGAACCAGATTGGGGATAAGAGTACCATTTGGGACTCAGTCACACTGTCATGAGGATCTAGTTTATAACTTCTCTCGGTTGAAATATGTATGATTCTGCATTGAAAAATGTTAAACATATTTGAAGCATGAATGTGAAGGATATTTCTGGGCACAGTATGTAGCTTGTAATGGTCAAAGGATAAGATATTTTTTATTTCCCCTTTATTTAACCAGGTAGGCTAGTTGAGAACAAGTTCTCATTTACAACTGCAACCTGGCCAAGATAAAGCAAAGCAGTGCAACACAAACAACAACACAGAGTTACACATGGAATAAGCAAACATAAAGTCAATGTGGCGAATAATTACAATTTAGCAAATTAAACACGGGAGTGATAGATGTGCAGAAGATGAATGTGCAAGTAAAGATACTGAGGTACAAAGGAGAAGAAAAAAAATAACAGTATGGGGATGAGGTAGTTGGATGGGATATTTACAGATGAGCTATGGACATGTGCAGTGATCTGTGAGCTGCTCTGACAGCTGGTGCTTAAAGTTAGTGAGGGAGAAATGAGTCTCCAGCTTCAGTGATTTTTGCAATTTGCTTCAGTCATTGGCAGCAGAGAACTGGAAGGAAAGGCGGCCAAAATAGGAATTGGCTTTGGGGATGACCAGTGAAATATACCTGCTGGAGCACGTGCTATGGGTGGGTGCTGTTATGGTGACCAGTGAGCTGAGATAAGGCGGGGCTTTACCTAGCAAAGACTTATAGATGACCTGGAGCCAGTGGGTTTGGCGACGAATATGAAGCGAGGGCAAGCCAACGAGAGCATACAGGTCGCAGTGGTGGGTAATATATGGGTCTTTGGTGACAAAACGGATGGGACTGTGATAGACTTCATCCAATTTGCTGAGTAGAGTGTTGGAGGCTATTTTGTAATTGACATCGCCAAAGTCAAGGATTGGCAGGATAGTCAGTTTTACGAGGGTATGTTTGGCAGCATGAGTGAAGGATGCTTTGTTGCGAAATAGGAAGCCGATTCTAGATTTAATTTTGGATTGGAGATGCTTAATGTGAGTCTGGAAGGAGTGTTTACAGTCTAGCCAGACACCTAGGTATTTGTATTCTAAGTCAGAACCGTCCAGAGTAGTGATGCTGGACGGATGGGTAGGTGAAGGCAGAGATTGATTGAAGAGCATGCATTTAGTTTTACTTGCATTTAAGAGTAGTTGGAGGCCATGGAAGGAGAGTTCTATGGCATTGAAGCTCATCTGGAGGTTAGTTAACACAGTGTCCAAAGAAGTGCCAGAAGTATTGTCTACGTAGAGGTGGATAAGAGATTCACCAGCAGCAAGAGCAACATCATTGATGTATACAGAGAAAAGAGTCGGCCCAAGAATTTAACCCTGTGGCACCCCCATAGAGGCTGCCAGAGGTCCGGACAACAGGCCCTCCGATTTGACACACTGAACTCTGTCTGAGAAATAGTTGGTGAACCAGGCGAGGCAGTCATTTGAGAGGGGGATGACCGCAGCAGCTTTCCAATCTTTGAGGATCTCAGACGATACGAAGGAGAGCTTGAACAGGCTAGTAATAGGGGTTGCAACAATTTCAGCTGATCATTTTAGAAAGAGAGGGTCCAGATTCTCTAGCCCTGCTGATTTGTAGGGGTCCAGATTTTGCAGCTCTTTCAGAACATCAGCTATCTGGATTTGGGTGAAGGAGAAATGGAGGAGGCTTGGGCAAGTTGCTGTGGGGGGTGCAGGGCTGTTGGGGTGGCCAGGGTAGGGGTGGCAAGATAGAAAGCATGGCCAGCTGTAGAATAATGCTTCTTGAAATTCTCAATTATTGTGGATTTATCGGGGTGACAGTGTTTCCTAGCCTCAGTGCAGCGGGCAGCTGGGATGAGGTGCTCTTATTCTCCATGGACTTTACAGTGTCCCCAAACTTTTTGGAGTTTGTGCTGCAGGATGCAAATTTCTGTTTGATAAAGCTAGCCTTTGCTTTCCTAACCTGTGTATATTGGTTCCTAACTTTCCTGAAAAGTTGCATATCGTGAGGCTAATTCGATGCTAATGCCATACGCCACAGGATGTTTTGTGCTGGTCAAGGGCAGTCTGGTCTGGAGTGAACCACAGGCTATATCTGTTCCTGGTTCTACATTTTTTGAATGGGGCATGCTTATTTAAGATTGTGAGGAAAGCACTTTTAAAGAATAACCAGACATCCTCTACTGACGGAATGAGGTCAATATACTTCCAGGATACCCGGGCCAAGTCGATTAGAAAGGCCTGCTCGCTGAAGTGTTTTAGGGAGCGTTTAACAGTGATGAAGGGTGGTCATTTGACCGCAGACCCATTACAGACGTAAGCAATGAGGCAGTGATTCGCTGAGATGTTGGTTGAAAACAGCAGAGGTGTATTTGGAGGGCAGGTTGGTTAGGATGATATCTATGAGGGTGCCTGTGTTTACAGATTTGAGGTTGTACCTGGTAGATTCATTGATCATTTGTGTGAGATTGAGGGCATCAAGCTTAGATTGTAGGATGGCCGGGGTGTTAAGACATCCCGGCCATCCTTTAACATCTCACTGTTTCTCTTTCCATTTCAGATCACAGTGACTAACAAACGGAGCTATGACACATTCAGAGACAGACTGATCATAACGATTGACCCTCCAGGTATGTATTCTGTGATGGGAGAACAGTTCTGGGAGATAATATATTACATCATACTATCGAGTCTAAACATCCAAAATGGCACTACTTTTTCACTCTATATGAGTGATTCTACAGAAGTGGTGTAAATTGCTGTCCCGCCCCAAACAATGTATCCAAACTTCGGCAATAACAACTGATATATATTGTTCAACTGATATAATTTAAATTCATTGTTTATACACCTATATCTATTGAGAGGTGGCTGTCCCAAACCCATGTTTGAAAATAAAGCAATTCATGATTATTCTTTTTTAACACTATTATTTCAATAGAACATATTTAGTTGTTCTGTTATTACATTGAAAGATACTGATCTAATTATTTGTTTGGTTTATTTCACACGAGGTTGGTGTGGGCTTGTGTTATTGACTGGAGTGGATTGGGTGGAATGGTACCAAACACATGGTTTCCAGGTGTTTGATGTCATTCCATTTGCTCCGTTCTAGACATTATTATGAGCAGTTCTCTCCTCAGCAGGCTCCTGTGGTTTAGTTTTAAAAAATATATTTCTCTGAAAAATGCTGTCCCTAGTTTTGACGTCACTACAGAAACACACTTTGAAAGACTTTCGAATGAATGTCCCTTAAAACCCTACACATATCAGGTGATGGGATTGCACCCCTCTCCACTATGGCCACAGTAGTCTGACTGCAAGCATTTTGGAGAGAATTTGTGAGCAAGTTGGAAATATGTAAAGTATGGTTTTGGGACTAAAGTATATGTTTGCTGGGATGTACATCTGTCCAAATGAACGATATGTTAGCTATGGGACTTCTTCAAAGTCCAAAATCAGTCAAAAACTCTCCAAACCGAAACGATCACAACCGAAACAATTCACACTATAGATATATATATATCGTTGTATCTGTGCCATTATGGAGTCTATGACAGCACGGGCAGCACCATTGAGGCTATCGCCAATTTAAAGTTGTATGCGCTATACTCTACCAACAGAGCTACAGAGGACCACCATGTGGACAAGTGCACACTTCAGGAAAAAGTGTAGAGTATTGAGATGCATAGCCAGCATTGGGCTCCAACCACCCAAAAGCCCACACATTGACTTATTTTTGGCAAAACACAGATGTCTATAATGCTCTACTGTACTGTGCTCTACTGTACTATGCTGCCCTGTACACTACTGAGCTCTACTGTACTCTACTGTACTGCACTCTACTGGGCTCTCATGTTCTCTACTGTATTGTACTGGACTGTAACCTACTCTACTGTACTATACTGCACTGTGCTCTACTATATTGTACTGTACTGTAATCTACTGTACTGTAACCTACTCTACTGTACCCTAATGTCCCATGTTCTACTGTACTGTGCTGTACTGTGCTGTACTGTACTGTACTCAAGTTTACTCTACTTGAGTGTATTACAATTGAAAAAGGGCCCATGGACTCTTGATCTATTCCGTCTATAAGTTGTCATGGTCTCAACTCACTGGGTCTGGATCTTGGGACCAATGTCTTTGTATAAATATTGGTATTGGCTCCTGGATAGTCTTTGCTTTACAAACCATAAGCAACCCAATTTGAAGAAGACAATGCGCGCTGATCATAAGCTGATCCCTCCCAACCCATAGGAATCCCCACCCAGTTGACTACTTTTAAATGGTGGAAGCCCTCAATGCCTATACCAAAACGAGTTAGTCCCATCTAGAGCCCTGTATTTAACTTTATGATTGGCATTTGACACCAAAACGCCTGTTATTTTGCCAAAATAAAGATAGGTAAATTTAAACATTTTAAAACTGAATTACTTATGCATCTAATTAATTATATCAACTAACAAGTTTCTTAATTTGGTATGCAAATAAGATGTCTAAAATGAATCTGTAATAGAAGGTTAATCAAAATGATCACTACTGTGTATGGTTCTCCCTTTACGGCAACTTTTACACTATGTTTCAGTAGTGACACATTTAGTGGGATGGTAAGGAATTCAGGTAAATATTTCAAATATTCAATACAAACAGTGTGTAGATATGTCTATCTGTCATATGTTAGAAGACATATGTGCTTAAAGTTTGGGAGAAATAGGACACAAATGTGATTTTTTTTCCAACCCCCAATTTACACGAGTTCTGTAGAATGACCGATATAGTGCACACTACCTTTGAGCAGAGCCCTATGAGGCCTGATCAAAAGTAATGAATTGGGTGCCATTTCAGATACACACAGTGACAGCAGTGAATACTGGTTTATTTGTTTCTCCCATTGGCCTTTCTTTCAGCAAAGAGAATGCCCTACCAGGCTGAGTTCTTCATCCCACTGAGGGAGATTGAGAAGGTGCTGCCCTCTACAGTTCAGGAAGAGATCAGGCAGGATATGATGAGGATGTGGAAGACAGACAGGCTGGACTTTGTCAACATCACGTCTGCGTTGGACCGAGGTGGCCGTGTCCCTCTGCCTCTGGCTGGACACTACGAAGGGTAAAGAAGTGTCACATTTCAACTGTCGCTAACTGTCACCTATACTAACTTTCAACAGAGAGCATCCCAGACCAGAAGGAGAAGTGCACTATGAATTCACACTATTCATTCCCCAACTAGGCCTTGTAGTGTACATGTACACTACTGTTGAAAAGTTTGGGGTCACTTAGAAATGTTCTTGTTTTTTAAAGAAAAGCACATTTTTTGTTAATTAAATTAACATCAAATTGATCAGAAATACGGTGTAGACATTGTTAATGTTGTAAATTACTATTGTAGCTGGAAACAGCTGATTTTTAATGGAACATCTACATAGGTGTACAGAGGCCCATTATCAGCAACCATCACTCCTGTGTTTCAATGGCACGTTGTGTTAGCTAAACTAGTTGATCATTTTAAGAAAAACACACCTCACAAGTCTTCAACTGGCTGCTTCATTAAATAGTACCCACAAAACACCAGTCTCAACGTCAACAGTGAAGAGACGACTCCGGGATTCTGACCTGCTTGGCAGAGTTCCTCTGTCCAGTGTCTGTGTTCATTTGCCCATCTTAATCTTTTCTTTTATTGGCAGGTCTGAGATATGGCTTTTTCTTTGCAACTCTGCCTAGAAGGCCAGCATCCCAGAGTCAACTCTTCACTGTTGACGTTGAGACTGGTGTTTTGTGGGTGCTATTTAATGAAGCTGCCAGTTGAGGACTTGTGATGCGTCTGTTTCTCAAACTAGACACTCTAATGTACTTGTTCTCTTGCTCAGTTGTGTCCCGGGGCCTCCCACTCCTCTTTCTATTCTGGTTAGAACCCGTTTGCGCAGTTCTGTAAAGGGAGTAGTACACAGCGTTGTACGAGATCTTCAGTTTCTTTGCAAAATCTCAAATGGAGTAGCCTTAATTTCTCAGAACAGGAATAGACTGACGAGTTTCAGAAGAAAGTCTTTGTTTCTGGCCATTTTGCGCCTGTGATCGAAGCCACAAATGCTGATGCTTCTGATACTCAACTAGCCTAAAGAAGGTCAGTTTTATTGCTTCTTTAATCAGGAAAACAGTTTTCAGCTGTGCTAACGTAATTGCAAAAGGGGTTTCTAATGATCAAGTAGCCTTTTAAAATTATAAACTTGGATTAGCTAACATAATGTGCCATTGGAACACAGGAGTGATGGTTGCTGATAATGGGCCTCTGTACACCTATGTAAATATTCCATAAAAAATCTGCAGTTTCCAGCACAATAGTCAATTTCAACATTAATAACGTCTACACTGTATGTCTGATCAATTTCATGTTATTTTAATGGACAAAAATGTGATTTTCTTTCAAAAACATGGACATTTATAAGTCACCCCAAACTTTTGAACAGTAGTGTATCTGAACAAAAATCGTCAAATCATGCAACGTGAAGATTTAATGATCAGAAAACATTCAGCATTTTCAGTATCAAAACATTTTGGGGGGGGATGAAAGAGGTCAAACTCAAACTGAAATTTAAATCAAGGGAATATTTTATTGACGTTTTCAGCACATGATACATTTCAGAATATACAGTAGGTACAGTACAGCCATTGTTAACTAAGCCAGTGTCATGCATTGGGTCCCAGGGTGTATGTGAAGGTGGGTTCAGACCAGTACTTCTCTGAGTGCTTGTTGAGGCTCCAGACTGCTGAACATAGGAGACAGTGTGAGGCCGGGGGCAGGGCCAAGATCCCTGGGGACTGCAAGGTCTGCTCCTACCCAGGCAACTGTGTCACCTGGTGCAAGTCCACACTGGTGAGTCCACAAGCACTGGTATATCCAAAACATCATTTTTTATCATTAGATTACTTTGGGGGAAAACATAACATTACTAACAGTGACATTTATATGAATGAATA
This sequence comes from Oncorhynchus tshawytscha, assembly GCF_018296145.1. Classification (NCBI taxonomy): domain Eukaryota; kingdom Metazoa; phylum Chordata; class Actinopteri; order Salmoniformes; family Salmonidae; genus Oncorhynchus; species Oncorhynchus tshawytscha. Next base: position 25,901,874 of record NC_056453.1, read on the forward strand.
ATGAAATGAATCACCTGCAGGTATTATGTCAAATTTTTGTAGAGTGAGCTAATCTACACACATCCAAAGCCAGAGCTGCATTTAATGGTAAATCTGCCTCACACACAAGCATTGCCAACATGTTTTTTGCTATTCATTTTCAAGGTGTAGATTGGTGGGAACAAGCGTTTTAATCATTTAAATAACATTAAATAGCATATCAACACGGTCATCACCTTATATTCCCTCCCTCCTAAATATGTGTCCTCCTCTGCCATCCCTGTGTCTACTGTACATAGATTGATCTGTCCAGACCAGTGATCCCCCCTCCTGCCCCCACCATGGGCCCAGGTATCCTGGATGCTGGGGGGGTCTATGACCCACCTGAGTCCCCCCCTCCCAGAGACTTCCTGCCAGACTACATTGTGACTGTGATCGTCCCCCTGGCTCTGGCCATCATCCTGTGTCTCCTACTGGCCTACATCATGTGCTGCAGACGAGAGGGAGTGTATGTTTCTTTTGTACTCCACTGAGATTGGCTGAAAACCTAGCAACCTTCAATTATGAAATATCTTTACTGTTTGGCAACTTTGTATTCCTATTCATAGTTGTTACATAACATGTTTTGTTTTTATTTGCAGTGAGAGAAGAGATGGAAAGACACCAGAGTACGTAACCTTCCATTCCACATATCTAAACCCACTACATGAGACTGAAGATGTATTACATCACACCATCAAGGAGATTAAGGAAGATGGACAATGATAATTGCCAAGGATAAGCTTAGTATGACCCCCACACTTGACTAATGTATATAAACCTTCCTACCCTCTGTCTGTTCCTTTAGTATCCAGCTCTACCACCACCACACCATCCATGGTAACACCAGTGAGCTGCGGAGCATGGCTGGGTGTCGTGGGGTCCCTCCTCCCCTCTCCACCCTGTCCATGTTCAACGCTCGCACCGGGGAGACGGCCCCACCGTTCCAGACTGACAGCCCCAGCATCCCCCTCATCCTGGCCCAGCAGTGAGTAGTCTACTGTCACTACTATTAGTAGATTGTTCACTGCAGTAGCTCAACCTGGTGGCCCAGCAGTGAGTAGTCTACTGTTACTACTCAATCCTAGCCTGGTGTAGTTGGTCTGTGCTTTAGCCAACTTGTTTGTTGCCATAGGTATTGAGAGAGAGAGAGAGAGAGAGAGAGAGAGAGAGAGAGAGAGAGAGAGAGAGAGAGAGAGAGAGAGAGAGAGAGAGAGAGAGAGAGAGAGAGAGAGAGAGAGAGAGAGAGAGAGAGAGAGAGAGAGAGAGAGAGAGAGAGAGAGAGAGAGAGAGAGAGAGAGAGAGAGAGAGAGAGAGAGAGAGAGAGAGAGAGAGAGAGAGAGAGAGAGAGAGAGAGAGAGAGAGAGAGAGAGAGAGAGAGATTCGGGATGGCTGGCAAGGTAAACATCTGTCATTCTGCCCCTGTTAACCAGTTAACCCACTGTTCCTAGGCTGTCATTGTAAATAAGAATTTGTTCTTAACTGACTTGCCTAGTTAAATAAAAATGTATTCCACTTGGATTATGATATTTGGTGTAACTTATACCATCACCTAGTGGAGCAACTTCAAAGTGAACCAGTAAATTTCAAATCAGGCATAAAGGTGGTTAATATTGGGGTTGATGGTTAATATTGCAACATACAATTTACTTTTTATTTTATTCAACACATGTATGTTATATACACATTATTACTTTAATTAAACTAGCAATAGGCTGTTTAGTAAACAAAACAAAAGCACAATCATTGCTATTAATTTCAACCATAACGTTCAATTCTTCATCTGTTTTTGCAGGGAAATCAACACTGACACACTACCCAGGTAACACAGTCAAATAAATGTGTCTGAATAAATGAGTAGAACTGTACAACAACAAGAAAAGAACGATTAGGAAATACATACATGGATTATTTTTTACAATATTGTTTTTGTTCCAACAGGAAATGAAGCCATCCAAACAGGACATACTGTACTCCCACTGAATGTATTATGGGTTTGCTGCTGGTTTGCTGTAGGGTTTGAGATGTTTTCTCTTCACATTATAATTTCTTTATCCTCTTTCTTGATCACATTATACTTTGATTACAAATACTTTGGAGTGACTCCCCTTATGGAATAACCACATGAATTTCACATGTGAATGTTTGAAGTGTTCCAAAAAAACCACATGTTTTCATGTGATCAAATGTCATGTATGTGAAGTCAATGTGATAAAATATGACATGTAAAGTAACATGTGATAACATAAAGTTAAACATGTGAAAACGTGATCACGTGAAGTGTTCCAAAAACACAGTTTAAATATGATTTCACATGTGAAATTTATAGTGAAATCATGTGAGTTTTCTGTAGGAGTGAGTGTTGAGTGACTGTAACCTCTGAACTTGTGTTAAACATTTTTATGCATTAGTGGATTTAATTAATTCTGCCATAGGTTTGGACTAATGGAGTGCATTATGTATTTTTGAAAACAAAATCCTTGGTAGATATATAGCCTACATGTAGAGGTAGAATTAATATATTGAATGTTTTTCCTTAATAAAACCCCTAACCATCTTTATTATTGTTTTAATGGTCAGCGCCATCACCAAATAGTCTGTGTAATAATTATGTCATTTCCATTTAACAACATTGGTCCATTGATTGCTTATTCAGAGGAGTGCTGCCAAGACATGCCCAGTACTTACCATAATACTATCAAAGAGAAGCAAATTAGGAACACAATAAAAACAGACAAATAGGCTACAACAAATACACAATTCAAATTGCACCACACACAGGAGCATGCAGCATCGACTATTCCATTTGATCCAAATCATCCTTAGGAAGACAAATTCCCTTTAAAAAGTATATATATTACCAGAATCAAAACTCCACTTGTCATCTGGGCTTCATATACAAAACAAAAATGCAGATGATCCATAAAAGGGCATTGTAGTAGAATAGCATCCACACGTTTCAGCATGTCTCCGTTTTGTGACTGGACTTGTGAACGTGTCTTGCCACGCAGCACTCTGGTTTGGAAGATTATGTTAAAACGTCTTTCCATAGAAGACCTGCAGTAGGTAGACGGACAGTAACCCACACAGTAGCCTGCCCCACTCTGTCGTAATTCGAGAACTGTTCCATGGAATTCCACTAGGGGTCAGTACAAGGCTACATTGCTAATTATAGGATCGAACAAAACGGTGATAAGGCTCAGAAGCTTCAATCAAAATGTGTGGCTGACTATGCAGATGGTCATGTATATTATGGTCAACTAATATTTATTATTGCGTAATTCTTGTGTAGCTGCACATTTGGAGCACTAGAGATTTAAAAAATTGTTCGTTTATTTCAACCAAAACAACTGTGCCTAATAGCACGTCACTTTTTTTTTATTTTCAAATTGCTCCTTACCATCCTGCATCTGTCGCGCAAGTCACACTCAGGGCTCGATGAGGAGGAATGGATAGCCCACCAAGTCAGTTGTGACAACTAGGGCTACAGTTAATTCCTTAATATTATGTTTCCCAAAAAAGGGGTCAACATGGGCTATTTTTGGAATGATGTGTTTGACAATGTGCCTAGAATATCACATTTCAGGATTTTAAGGGAAGTTACACTTTAAACTATTTGGGAGATTATTTTACCAACAGCCAAAAATAACCTATATAAAATATTACATTTGTATAATCAATCAGCCACTGTCACTGGATTGTCGGCTGCTGGTTTGATTTAGGTATGATGTGAAATGAATGGAGGAAACCAAGGTGACATGTCAAACATTGAGTAGACCACTTCACATGCTTTATTCAGTATCCAAATAATTAAAAACATCTTGATTTATTATACATGTACAACATCAGTACAGATTCTCTTTTTTCAAAACCATGGAAGTGTGTCTGCTTCTCAGATTTTTTTTTTACTCTTTTCTTTTTTTAGAAACTCTATTTTTTCAACAAACAAAACACAAACGAAAGGATGGGGGGGTTGAGTGGTGCAGTGAAAGGGACAATCGGAAGGGTAAGGCACACATAAAGGGATGACACTTAAACATCAGGTGGGGGCAGGGGAAATGAAATATAACTAAAAACAAAACCACTTGCTTAAATCTGCACCAGACACCATAGCATGAATTATATCCACAGTAAGTCATATTCCGGAACTGTTAATTAACCAACACTTGACAAAGAAAACAATTGAACTACATTGACAACAAGGAAGACATTGTGTTGATTTGTTAGCACCAAAGATCCGATGGTTGTTAGCTAATTATGACAGGAAAGGAATTCTCTATCAAATACCAATAACTGGACCTCATGTGTTGATATTATAGCACCTTTGACAGTTGTTTTCTTTCTAATAATACTCCTGTAGCGTAAAATCTGCCCTAGAGTTCATGAAACATTTAGGGTAACATGGACTTCTTCTCTGAGGTAGCCATTAAGGTATTTAAAGTGAAGGTGAACTTTCAGATGGTTTTTTTTGTCATGAATTTAGAACAAGACACTCGATTTTTAAGATGTATTTAATACCAGAAAATGGTACATAGCATTTGATGGTTTCATTGTCCTTCCGCAGTGGTAAAAAAAGTCACCTGTATCTCATTGTGTTTCTCCGGGGGAGATTTTACACTTTACCACTTAAAATCATTTTCTTGTGTCCAGTGGAAACAAAATATTATTTTTTAAGTGTCCTTGCTTGTTGTAGGTTTCGGTTGAAGTAGCAGTCCCCTCAAACAAATTATTCAGAATCAAAAACACACAAACGACGTCTTCAGCAGAGTAGTTTCAAACTCGTGGAACTGTTTGGCAACCGAATGAGTTTGTAGGTAATGCATAGAAAATAGAATTAGAGATGACGGCTAGAAAAAAAACAATTTCATGTCCACATTTCTTTTTTTTATACGAAGCAGACGGGGCCAACTTCGACGCCAAACTCCTGATCAGGTGCACCAACGTCCATAGGAGCGATGTCAATGATGGGCAGGCGAGATGTTTTTGATGTCTTGTAGTCGATGACTGTCTTGCCCCATGTGCCAGTATGTGACTGTGGAATGGAGAGAGAGAGAGAGAGGAGGGAGCATGGGTCAGAATCAAAAACCAGTCTTGGTAAAAGGGGTTGGTAACACACTAACCTCTACATAACCTCTCTTTTATTTAATCACTTCATCTATCTTGAGTTCCTTAATATGCATTTCACACTGTCTAATCTCAAAAGGAAGCCAATGCAGCACCACCTCATGTGATAGCAGATGAACAAAACAAAAAAGAGAGGCGAGATATAAAGACAACAGAGTAGAAGAGAGAAGAGGAGAGTAGAAGACCGTAGAAGACAGTTAAATACGAGAGTAAAGAGAGAAGAGATAGCAGCGAGTGGAAGAGCTCAGAAGGGAGTTGAAAGATAACGGAAGAGAGTATAGGACAGTAAAAGTAGACCGTAGTAGTAGGCGTCTCACCGTGCAGCCGTCCTCGCTGACGCTGTATGTGAAGCGGCTGTTGCCCTCGGCTCTGATCTCGATCTCGTTGGCTCCCTGGAGCAGCAGGGCCTTCTTCAGGTTGCCTGTGGCCTCGTCCATGTAGGCAATGCTGTTCTTGCAGTGGTACGTGACGTTCTGGGAAGCTTCGTTGGACATCAGGCGCATGAAGGTCAGCTGGATGTTGACATCTTCTGGGTTGGATCCCTCGCTACCATACTGGAACTGGAGAGGGAGAGAGGATGGGGGTTAGTATCATGAAGGTAGTGTTGTAGTGAAGGCAGGACACTAAACCTCAAGTCCAAGTCAAGTCCCATGTCCCTAGCGATCCAGGTTTGAGTGTAAGACCGAGTCATTCTGTCACCTGGTTACGCTGAATGGTCCATACCTGGAAGCCATTGTCCATAGACTCTGAGAACCAGACGTGCTTCTTCTCCCTGATGTTCTTGCTGGTGTACCAGTTCTTCATGGGGACGGTATCCTGGGATGGATAGACACAGGTCTCTCCGGTTTCCATGTTGCAGTAGACCTGGACAGCATCCAGAGGAGAGCCCTGGTTGGGGTCCACCCAGTACTGGCCTGTGGGTTAAAGAAAGAACAGAAGATAAGCCATCAAGGTGCTTAAGGTGAAAATAAAAGTTAAATAAAGTCAAGTTATTCTTTGAGTTTTTTTTATGTAGGCTGCTAGCTCTTTGATGTTTTTGGCTGTGTTTTGAGTGTCTTATAATTTCAACCAACCAATCAATCACTGATCACAGCATGCCTAGCCCGTGACCAGTGTCTGTCTGGAGGTGGGCTGGACTGAGCCTGGAACTTACCGCTCTTCCACTCGGGGTGGCACATCCTGATGTCACGGCACATGCGGGCGGGGTTCTTCTGGGATCCCTCGGGGCTGCGGATGTTCTCCACCTTCTGGCTGAGGCTCTTCAGGGTGGTGTCCACATCCATGTCACGGTTGTTCATCATGTCAGGCTCGTCAGCGCGGTAGTGGTATCCTCCTCCTCCTCGCATGGGGTCAGGTCCCTTCTCCTGGTTGTAGATCGGTGCGACATGGAAGCCGCCGCCAGCGGGACCTGGAGGTCCGGGCAGACCAGGAGAACCAGGAGCACCCTGGGTAGGAAAGAAGAGGATAGAAAGGGGTCAAAACTGTCCTCAAAGGCTGTGTGCTGTGTTCTGTGCTGTGTTCTGTGTGCTGTGTGTGCTTGTGGAGGAAAGGAAGAGGTCAGTGTGAGACTTACAGCTGCTCCCATCTCTCCATTGCGACCACGGGGTCCGGGGGGTCCAATGGGTCCAGGCAGACCGTTCATGCCATCTTTGCCAGTGGAGCCAGAAGAACCATGGGGTCCCTGTAGGACAGAGACAAAACAACAACTCCTTTAGAAGTCATATCCCTTGAAAAGGAACAGACACAACACTCGCTCACCATTATTTATTTAAACAACTATTAACAACTTGACATTTCAGCCTTCATCAATTGCCTTCATTTAGAGGTCCTATTCCTTCCACTCCACCGGCAACATCGCTTTAATAAAGGAATAGATCGGAAATCCCTGCGTAATCTGATGTGTGTAATCGTGTTGTTATGGTAAAGAACACAACATGACATATGTATATTGTATTATCAGCCTTGATTCATGTTCTATTGGTGGGCTTGAAGTGTGTTTCACACTCACTCGGGGTCCAGAAGGTCCGTTAAGTCCAGCAGGCCCAGACTCGCCAGGGGAACCCTAGAACCAGACACATCACATTAATCACACATTAGATCAGCCATGGTAAAGCCTAGAGAACAACAGATCTTCAACCCAGAGACAATGTGCATGCTTCCTTAATACCTCAAATCCGATAAAAACGACTTTTAAAATGGCAGTACATAAGCATAAAGAGTAGCACCTTACTTTAACATATGATCCATTAGATTAGTCAGGAGTTGTATAATATAATAAGCCTGGTATACTCACAGAGGGTCCAGGAAGACCGGGCATGCCGTTTAAACCTCTGTGTCCCTTGTGGCCTCTCTCTCCACCCTCTCCAGCCTCTCCCTTGTCTCCACGAGCACCAGCAGGTCCCTGCAGAGAGATAGGCCAAGGGGTCAAACAGGTATTCAACACTGCCAATAAATATCGGACAGCCTTACAAAGCATTAGGTTAAGGTGTATGGATGCCAAAATGCTGACAGAAAACTTACAAGACCACCACGACCACCAGCAGGACCGTTAGGGCCAGCGGGACCAGCAGGACCCTGAGGGAGAGAGAGAGAGAGAGAGATAGAGAGAGAGAGAGAGAGAGAGAGAGAGAGAATCAAGGATAATGATACGTGCGTAAAGAATAACTGCATATAATAAAATATATAAATAATACCTGAATGAATGGTGATTCACTAATCTGCTCATATACAGCACATTGATGTATCACAGGGTATGTATCCCAGGGTATGTCAGGGTAACATTGATGTATCCCAGGGTATGTCAGGGTAACATTGCGAGCTAGTCCAACAAATGTCCAAAATGAAAAATAAATAATTCTAAGGCCTGAATGTTAATATAGTCGACCCCTAAATTGACGAGAAGAGGTACTTACAGACTCTCCACGGCTACCAGACTTGCCAGAAGCACCAGAGGGACCGGGGGCACCGGGAGGTCCGGGAGCACCAGGGGAACCAGCATTACCATTCTCACCACGGTCACCCTGCAATGAACACACACACACAGACAAACACGGACAAACACGGACAAACACACACACACACACACAACACACACACACACACACACACACACACACACACACACACACACAGACAAAGAGCCATCAGGGTAATGTCGCCAGTGATATGGACAAGTGTTGGTGGATGAGGTGAGTTTCCTGTTGGTGGATGAGGTGAGTTTCCTCTCTTACACTGTAAAGCTCTTTGAGCATCTTGAAAAGCTCTACTTAAAAATGCAGTAAGTGTATACATTATAAGACAAATAGTCTGTTTATATGTATTATCCAGCAGCAATGTTGTTTATAACAGAGGTTCAGTGTAGCAGGTGGTTTGATAGTGGAAGCTTACCTTGGGGCCGGGGGGTCCATCGCGACCAGAAACACCATCGTGACCAGTGGAACCCTCACGACCAGCTTCACCGGGCGCACCAGACAAGCCAGGGGGTCCCATGGGGCCAGGGGAGCCACGCTCACCGACGGGGCCGCCAGGTCCCTGCTTACCGGGCTCTCCCTGAGAGAGGACAAGGGACAAGTCAAGGGTTAAGACAAAGCTAAGACAAAAGTGCTTTTTTTGTGAGTTAATACTTTTGATAAGAGGTTAAGAGTAATATGGTCAGTGTTTTGGGGGGGTTGTTGTTGATGGGAACACTCACAGCTGTTCCTGGTATTCCTGCAGTACCGCTGGGTCCCCTTCCTCCGGGGCCACCCACAATACCACGCTGTCCAGCAATACCTCCGGGTCCGGGGGTTCCTGGGGCTCCCTGGAGAAAAAGATGACAGATTATTCACTGCAGCAGGGAGAAACAGAACAAGCCTTTATAAAGAGATGCATCAACATGGTTTAAACTTGACTACATACATATGTTACAAATAAAGTAGCATTACAGATTTTAATTTGTATTTTTTTCTGTTTTATAGTTGTTGTTTTTTAACATTCCATCTGGTACATTACATAGTTTTTATTTTGTTTTGTAATGCTTGAAATATATAATAATTGTTGTTTTGGCCCAATATCCCTTCATCCCTTTAGTATTTGATGTGTTGTTCTGTTTACTACTTTGTTTATTGCTGCTGTTGTTGTTTATATATGTTTACTTTACTTTACTTACCATTGGACCATCGTTACCCTTAGATCCAGAGGCTCCTGAGGGACCTGGGGGTCCGGCGGCTCCAGCCTCACCAGGGCGACCAGCATTACCAGTTTCACCACGTCCACCTCTCTGTCCCTCTTTACCAGCGGGGCCGGGGGGGCCTGCGGATCCGGGGGCTCCCTGAAAACATTTAGGAGATGAGGCGAGTTTGTTCAGAGCAACATTTTTTAAAATATAAAAGTATGTGAGTTAAAGATGTTTAACTCAAGAAGCCAAACGTGATATGTTTCAGTGTGCATGAATGGGACTGTTTGGTAGATTGTTGAGAAGATGGAGGACCTTGGTTAGGTGAACTTACACTTCCACCAGGAGGACCGACTCTCCCACCAGGACCAGGCATACCAGAAGCACCCTACAGACAGACACACACACACGCACACGCACACACACACACACATGAGATAACAGAATAGCTTTCACAAAAAAACACATACTTTACAACTATATGTTTTGTATACATTTTTGTTCAGTTGAAAGCAATTAAAAGTGTTGCTTTGAGGAGAAGTTTGAGGTTCTTACAGGGGGTCCAGGTGCACCACGAGTTCCTTTAGTACCAGAATTACCAGCGGGCCCCTGAGGACACAAACAGCAGGGATTTAGGCCATAAAGACAATAAATAGAACCTAGGATAATAAATATATGCACTGAACATTACTATATTATTTAATACTGTGTTGTTGTATGTGTCGAACTGCTTGCTTTATCTTGGCCAGGTCGCAGTTGTAAATGAGAACAACTAGCCTACCTGGTTAGATAAAGGTGAAATTAAATCAAATAAAAACAAACACAGGACAAACTAACAGTCACATCACCTATTCAGTCACCTATTCAGCACTTTTTAAATCGGTCACTGTATTACAGTACGTTTCAGGATATATATGTTGTACACAGGTGCCCTGTTAGCTAAAAGTAACTTGTCCTGTATATTTGCAAACTGATCCTGAATTGGTTGATTCAGGAACAAACAGCAACATGAAAAATGTATTTTTCTATCTATCTTGGAAATTTGAATGCAAATGATAAGTATGCATCAGTTGGACACATTATAAAATGTTCTAGTTGGGGGGGAGGGTCTGGGGGGTCGGGAGTTAAAGCTGATTGGACAGCCTCAGACAGCCATACCTGAGGTCCGGGAGCACCAACAGGTCCACCGGGCCCGGGAGCACCAGCCTCACCCTTGGGGCCGTTGTTACCGGTCTCTCCCTTGTTGCCAGGCTGACCATCAGCACCCTGAAGTGGGAAGAGAGAAGTGGAAAGGACTGGTCAGGACTGGTCATTACTGGGTTATGGGATTCCACTGGAAACAGAACAGTGACCAGCTTCAGAGTGTTCTGGACTGGACCAGGCTGGGTGATGATGCTACTCACAGGGGGTCCAGCGAATCCAGCAGGTCCAGGGGCACCATGCTCACCACGCTCACCCTGGAGGATTATGGTTGGAAAACACACAGGGTCAGAGGTTGGGAATGAAAAGCTTGTACAGTGTGATAAAGACAAATGGCGTGCCATCATTTGGCGTATTACATCACCGTCATAAGCAGATGAAGATGTAGTATGTCATTGAAAGATACTCACAGGGGAACCGCGACCTCCAGTGGGGCCAGGGGGGCCTCCGAGACCACCCTCACCCTAAACACAGAGAGAGAAAGAGAGAGTGGCGACCAGATGAGAATAAAACTATCTCATATTTGTCTCAATTGAATACTTAATACTTTAAAAAAGAATGTTATACATCAAGGCTGTAGCTACACTATAGTTTTTCAACAAATGATATTGCACTGTTTACTGAGTAATCAAACCGTATCATCCAAACAGCATTTTGCTCTTACCTTCTCTCCATGAGCACCAGTGGGTCCAGGGGGTCCGATGGGTCCAGTCATACCACGCATGCCGTCTTTTCCAGGGCCACCGTCGGCTCCCTTGGGGCCACCATCACCTCGTTCTCCCTTGGCACCAGAGTTGCCGCCTGAGCCGCGCTCTCCGGGCATTCCCTGCAGACCTGGGGCTCCCATACCGCCAGGGGCACCAGCAGCACCACTCTCACCCTGAACAAATATGGTAGACAGAGACACATACATTAAAACTCCTTTCACATTATGGCCAAATAATATATCAACAAAAAAAATGTTACATCCAGAAAAATATTTGTTGCGGTGCAAAAATAAATAAGAAAATGACTAATGATATGGTTGTATGGGGCCTAATGTAATTCTCAGTCCTTGGATCAACATAAGGACCAAGTGAATTATTTAATCAATGACGTCATCTGTATCTGTGCTCGCCAGTGTTCTCTTACCCTAGCTCCATCGTTACCGGGAGAACCATTGGCTCCACGGGGTCCAGCGGGGCCAGCAGATCCGATGCCACCACGCTCTCCTGGGAAACCTCTGTCACCCTGAGGAAGAGAGGGGAGGAGAAGAGGTGGAAAAGAGGGGTGGGGAGGAGAAGACGGGGGGAAGAGGAGGAGAAGGTTGGAGGAGAGGAGAAGACGGTGGGAGAGGAGCAGAAGAAGATAGGAGGAGAGGAGAAGACCGTGAACATCATGTTTAGTAATGGAACAGCTACTGAAGAGGGAAGCTTAGACAGATGGCAGCTTCTGGGGGTTCAGATCCTATTCAGAGCTGCAGTAAGGTACTGTACTTACTCTGGATCCACTGGGGCCAGGACCTCCAACCTCACCGGGCCCACCCTGTGGAGCGACAGGGGAGGGGGGTTCAGTCAATCAATCAATCAATCAAATGTATTTATAGCCCTTTTTATAGCAACAACTGCATTTGGGTAAAAAAAACTTGCTTTCCAGCAGTATATAAGATATACTTTTCCAATTTCAATACAATATGTCATGGAATTACATCTAGAACCTATAGGACCTCTGTGATGGAGGGTACTACTTACCTGCTCACCAGCCTTGCCAGGCTCACCAGTAGCTCCCTGAGTTCCAGGCAGACCCTATAGGGAAGATGGGAGAGGTGTGGTTGGGATTTCAGGTCAACATGAAACATTATTGGTTGAAAATGTGAATATGGAGACAAGTAATGATTGTGGAGGTTAGGTTTGTGATTGGTAACCTACTTGGAATCCATTAGGCCCGGCGGGGCCGCCCTCTCCTTTCTCTCCTTGAGAACCCTGGAACACAAGGGGGGAACTATATCAGCGCGCAGTTTAAGTATGGTGTCTGGGTGGCTCATGAATGAATTCATACAAATGTGTCTCAATGTGTTAAGAGACAATCCAATATTGAAGGAGACAATGTACTGGAGATGTGTGTGGCTAAATGTACCATTCATTCTAAGAAAGATATTTGTGAATACGTACAGCAGGCCCTTGGGGTCCAGGAGCACCAGAGTCACCATCTTTACCAGGAGCACCCTAGACAGAAACAAGATGGCGTCTATTACAAACCGAAGAAAACACACAAATGGCTTATAGACAAAGGGCCCTATTCTGACTTGATATAAGTTGACTTAACATGGACTTCAGTCCAAAATTGGGCCCATATCGCATAAAGGACACAGTATGAAGGATCGATCCTATCTGTTTCAGGTATAAGTATAGCTTTACTTACAAGACCACCAACAGCTCCAGCTTCACCTCTCTCACCGGGCTTGCCATTGTCACCCTATACGGAAGAGACAGACAACATTTATATTTTATACAGTGTGTCAGAAAACACACTGAACACACGACCCCTAACATTCATTTAGATTTGTTCAGTATATGAAATAGTATGGTGAAAATAATTAGTTAGTAACAACTATTTAGGAGGGAAATTAATGTTAATTTGTTTGTATGTTTGTTAGCTTGTTTGTTTACTCACACCAGGTCCTTTGGGTCCAGGGAATCCCATGACTCCAGGCTGACCTCTGGCTCCTGAGGAGCCTGGGGGTCCGGAGCGACCGTCGTTTCCAGTGATACCCTACAGTACATCAGGAGAAGAGAAGGATCACACATGTTATGAAAGGGTTTGGTGCCTTCCAGATTGAACAAATGACATGACTACCACATGATCCACAGTCGTTGCATCACGACTAAGAGACGTGGAGGACAAAACGTGTCCTCTCGATAATGTCCTCTTTCCAATATAGTTTATTATATATCATAGTAATAATATAGTAATTAGGGATGCATTGAGTTTGCAGTGAATAGGTCAGTAGTACTTACAGCAGGGCCAACTTTCCCATCGGGTCCGGGGCTACCAGGGCTACCAGTCATACCCTGCAGCAGGCAGGGAGAGAAGAAAACTCATTAGATGAAATTCTACCTGAGAATACAGGTTACAATACTCAAAGACTACAAGTCTGCACAAAATCTATGTGAATGATATATCATGTCCTAAACTGTGCATGCTCTTACAGTAAAGTTAAAGGTCACATGGTGAATTGATGGTCGTTTTTTTGTTTTTTCAATGAGAAAGAGAGAAATAGAGAGAGATGTGGACAGGTACCACTCACCTTGGATCCAGGCATGCCAGGCTCGCCAGGACGACCAGCCTCACCAGTGGCACCTTGGGCTCCCATTGGTCCATTGGCTCCACGCTCACCAGGGCCACCCTATCACATAGGAAGATCAATTGGTGATGTCTGCGCCATGTTTTGATAGGTAAGCATTACAGTAAGCTCCAGGGCTCAAAGGTGAAATAGTGCTATATGAGGGTAACCATAAGGACACACACAGACAGCATATTTAAGGATCATGTGCTGAATAAAATGTGTTTCTAGATTCAATACAATGTTCTGCTACGATGCTTACAGTACTCCTTCATGTCATGTATGACCAAACATGGCGCTTCACTCCACACACCAGGTGTCATGTTTCTTAGACCATGGCTTTATAGTTGAGGGTTTATTAACTATTAAAATCAAATCAAAGTGTATTGGTCGCATACACAAGGTACACATATTATTATAGGATTATATCATTATCATTATATCTGACTGTTGACTCACCTTGCCACCGGCAGCTCCATCAGAGCCGGGGAAACCACGCATACCAGCCATACCCTGTTGGAAGAAACAGGACCAAAATTACACATGGGACCATAGCACAGGCACACCATGTCACAAAATCAGGGCTTGACTGACAAACACTGACCCCTGGGAATTCAACGTATTCTACAGTATGCAGATGGTTGTGGGCCTAAGTAGTATAGACTGGTGGCTGAGGCTCTAAGTAGTATAGACTGGTGGCTGAGGCTCTAAGTAGTATAGACTGGTGGCTGAGGCTCTAAGTAGTATAGACTGGTGGCTGAGGCTCTAAGTAGTATAGACTGGTGGCTGAGGCTCTAAGTAGTATAGACTGGTGGCTGAGGCTCTAAGTAGTATAGACTGGTGGCTGAGGCTCTAAGTAGTATAGACTGGTGGCTGAGGCTCTAAGTAGTATAGACTGGTGGCTGAGGCTCTAAGTAGTATAGACTGGTGGCTGAGGCTAAGTAGTATAGACTGGTGGCTGAGGCTCTAAGTAGTATAGACTGGTGGCTGAGGCTCTAAGTAGTATAGACTGGTGGCTGAGGCTCTAAGTAGTATAGACTGGTGGCTGAGGCTCTAAGTAGTATAGACTGGTGGCTGAGGCTCTAAGTAGTATAGACTGGTGGCTGAGGCTCTAAGTAGTATAGACTGGTGGATGAGGCTCTGATGGTTGGTTTATGGTTTTTCAAATTCTAAAATAAATAAACATATTTACTGTCATCATATGGAGAAAACAAAACGCAAACACTTTGAAATGAATCTGTCTATGTAGAGACACATTTGTTATGAGGAGAGGCACTTCAGGGAAGGGTTATCTGACATAGGAGAAGGGGGCTGAGGAGTCAGAGGTGGGGAACGTACACGCTCTCCAGGGGGTCCAACACCACCAGCTCCACCGGGCTCACCACGGGCGCCTCTCTTTCCCTCCTCACCAGAGGGTCCAGGGGGTCCACCGGGACCAGCGGAACCCTGGTTGGAGAAAGAGTTGGAAAGGAGGGGTCAGACATGAGACCAGACCCATAGTACAGTAAACTCACCAGTCTAACAACAGCTTCAGAAGAAACAGGTTATACACCTGGGTTAGACACC
Source organism: Oncorhynchus tshawytscha (assembly GCF_018296145.1). Classification (NCBI taxonomy): domain Eukaryota; kingdom Metazoa; phylum Chordata; class Actinopteri; order Salmoniformes; family Salmonidae; genus Oncorhynchus; species Oncorhynchus tshawytscha. The sequence goes on from NC_056453.1 coordinate 25,917,257, forward strand.
TATGGCCCAGACACAGATTGATCATAGTCCTGAACAAAAAGCTGCATTCATTGGGATTTTCCAGTGAAGATGCTTGTTGGTCCAGAACTGGGCTTGTTTAATCTGTGTCCCGGATACAGGCTCTAAATTTTTCAGACATGGTAAGCTGATTGCTAAATACAGTGTGCAAGATTGTGTTTCCATAGGTGATATATCATAGAGTTCATTGCAGACTTACAGGCTCTCCCTTTACACCGGGCTCTCCCTTGGGGCCTTGGGCTCCGTGCTCACCCTGTAAGGGAAAAACAAACAAACAAATCACATCAGGTAACACACCACTACTTCCTGGTCAATATTACACATCACAAAATGGAGTGAAGTGCTACAAAGTTATACCCCATAGAGAGGCATTAAATGACTGTGTTCTATTGAATTTTGTGTTGTACCAATTTACAAAACAATACTCGCCATGACTGCTTGTTCAAAATAGCACAAGCACATCACAAAATAATGCAGCATAGCGAGCGTATACATTAAATGCTATTTGACCAATTTACAAAATAGTGATCGTAACAGTGGTACTCACATGGTTACCCTTGGGGCCGGGTCCACCACCAGATCCAGGGGGTCCAGCGGGGCCACGAGTTCCTGGGAAACCAGGAGCACCAGAGATACCAGCAGCACCCTTTGGGACAGACAAGAGGAGACAAACGTTAGTGTACCAGTACCAGTATGGACATACTATACTGTTAGTCGTTTTGCATATATTGGCATATATTATCATTTCTATATGAAGTATTACCCGTATTAATTTGAACATAATCTATCATAGATCATCTGAACAATCAGTTTGATGTATCCACATGGCTCATACTTACAGTGGAACCCTTGCCTCCTGCTTGGCCATCACCTCCAGGGGCACCCTGTTTGGTTAGAGGAGAAGAGGGGAAAAGAGAGGAAGAGAGAGGGGAAGGGGTTGGGGGACATTATATTACAGTAAACTTCAGGGGTCAGAGGTTAGATGGTGCACTATGAGGGAAACCATAAGAATATACACACATATATATATATATATAAGGATAAGGATATACAGTATGTAAGATAAGGACATATAAGCATTAGCAACCAGGACAAATAATCATATCAGGGCAAGCATATGCATGCACAACAGTACTCACAGAGGGTCCAGCAGCACCAGCGGGTCCGGGGTTACCGGGCTCTCCACGAGATCCTTGGGGTCCGTCTGAGCCACGTCCACCTTGAGGACCGGTCTCTCCCTAAGGGGGGCAGCAGAGAGGGAATTAGGATGGCGTATGCATACTGGATATTTAGTCTTTGTGACTGATGTTACCGTTGTGTGTGTGTGTAGGGGGACGGAGAGGGGGGATTGTGTGTGTGTGTGTGTGGGTGTGTGTGTGCATAGGAATGTAGGAAAATAATTAATAATTTGTTGTTTTTATGTCATTCATATTCTGTACGACTTCATCTTCTCACTCTTCTCATTGTTTCCTCTCTGATAGAGCTCTGTACTGACGAGGTGTACATATGCCATCTGGTGGCCACTGCCTATATCAGATCAGGTTCTCAATCTGGGTTCTAATTCTCTGTCCTTCTGCCCTAAGAGTGTACTTGTTCACTTTAAATCATGGATTTGAGAGAAAAAGGCTGGTGTAAGAAATATGGGTGAAACTGCCTCTATCCAGTGCTTTGAAAATGCATGGTGAGGATTGTACAAGGGCACACTTTGGGAGAATTGAGATGCAACAAGAGGATTAGGGTTAGGGTTAGCGGGTTGGGGTGGGGGGTATGACATACTTTAGCTCCAGCACCTCCGGGGAATCCAGGGGCACCAGATGGGCCAGTGGGTCCCTGAAAAGATCAAATAAACACTTGTTAAATTCGCATAGTCAGGACCAACACATGACACTGAATGGTGTACCCTGAATTGCTTTGACAGGTTGACAGGTTAGTCACCAGTAATAAAGATACTTACATTAGATCCAGCAGGACCAGAGTTACCATCGTTACCACGAGCACCCTAGAGGAAGAAGCGGGGGAAATGATTATCAATTCTATTTATTTCTGGTTCTGATAAGAACAATTTATGAAAGCATATTGGCCAGGTGAACAAGTGTAAGCATACTGCGCATTAAAGAAAGGAGTTGATATTTAGGGGTATTGCAGCAATACATCAACATGACATCAAGTCTCAGACTTTTCTGTGTCATTGGAGATAGTGTCTAAGGTTTTTCTGCGATTCATGTTGTGATCAAACAATCTATCAATCAAATGAAGTGAGGGCAGTGCAGTGTGGTACTTACAGAAGAGCCAGCAGGTCCAGGGCGGCCTCTCTCACCAGGAAGACCACGTGCACCCTGGGGAGACGGGAGGGGTGAGGCAGAGGGAGTTCAGTAATGCTAGATAGTACAGTAATGCTGGCTGGCTACTTTCACTGGGCCATAATGTTTTGTTTAAAAAACGGACATGATTTAGTCTTTGCTACTCCTGGAAAGCAGGTTGATATCTTTAAAGTTCCCGAGAGTTAATGGGCTCTGATGTGTTTAATGAGACGAGAGCTTTACTTAAATGAAATCAAAGTGTATTTGTCATATGAACGGGATACTCACCATAGCACCGGAGTTGCCACTGGATCCAGGGGAACCACCCTCTCCCTGTGGTCGGAGGGATACAGAGAAAAATAGGAAGAAAACACCAGGGAACAGATGAGTTCTCCACAACAGGTAATGATAGACTCACATGGCGATAGATATCATTAGATAGACTTCTAACCTTAGGGCCAGCTGGGCCACCGTCTCCCTTGGCGCCATCCATACCATTGAAACCCTGAGGATGATATCAAAGAGCATTTGTTAGGTTAGCTGTTATTCTGTATGGTTAGGAGTGTAATGTAGGAAAGTTGTAATGTCATGGCCATCATATCATCGTGGGAGTAGAGTGAAGTTGCCCTTAGTAGCTTTCCTTGGGTCAGTTATTCATTTCCCCTGCTAATGGTTAGGGAAAGGATTTGGGGAGGGAAAGCTGATCCTAGATCTGTACCTAGGATAAACTTCACCCTGGAGAATCCTCAAGTCCCTCCTCCTCCTTATACTACTCACTCTGTGTCCCTTGATGCCGGGGAGGCCAGGAGTTCCAGGGGTTCCACGACCACCCTGTAGGATAGGAGAAGAAGAAATGTTGTGGACTAAAGAAAATAGTGTTGCCTTTTCAGTGTTGAAACTAAAATGCATTTTTATTGGTCTATTAGAATGGTTCTCATCAAACACACAAATCTGACCTGTAGGTCCTTTACTGATATGAACCAGGTCTGTTTTGACAGGAGCTACTGGCCCTTGACCTATAGGGTTAAAGGGCTACTCACCTGAGGGCCAGCGGAGCCACGCTCACCGGGGCGACCAGACCTGCCAGGCTCACCCTGTAGAGTAGAGAGGAGGGATGGAGACAGAGGTTAATGGAGAGACACAGAGACAGAGAGGTCCTCTCACTGTGAATAATTCTGCCGCTAATACAAACAGTGATAATAATGTGGCATAAAAAAACTGTATAAAAAATGGATGATACAATTACTATGATTATATTATTAAAATGTATGTAATGATAACATGTCAATACAATATACATTGGGGAAAATATTGTGGTGTAAGTTGCAAAGGGGGAAAACTAGACAAGTCTATGTTGAGTTCTGTTTTTACAAATGAACAGGGCTTTCGAGCTACAGATCTAACAAATGGAATGAAATAGAATGAAAATTGAGATCGTGCAAAATATATGACGTACATTATCTCCGTTCTTGCCATGGGGGCCCATTGCACCACGTTCACCCATGGGACCCTACAAGGAACAAACAAAGATGAGTGGATGTGTGTGTGTGTCCTTTCAAAATTGATGATATTGTGTGTCGATGTTGGTTCGCAAAGGTTGCTAGTGCATGAGTATAGTTACTATAACTGCTGTACATCACAAATGTCAGGGCTCAGTGAAATATAAAGTAAACACAATTGGATGAAGTGTGTGTGTCTGTGTGTGTGTTTGTGGGGGGGGCTTTTTGGGGGTATGGGGGCTGCTACTACAACTATTGGTCATGGTCAGGAAGTGGTGCTTTCAGAATGTGTGTCAGTTGATATTTAAATCAACAGGAAGTTCTCATTTTTGGATACTCACAGAACCGCCAGGCTCACCGGGCTCGCCAGGGGGACCATGGTGACCGGGGGGACCCTGGTGGAGGACAGGAACACAGATCCAACCATGAGACAGAGGTTATATACACTACTGTTATTAGTAATACGGCCCGGTTTTCCTGGCCTAAAAACATGCTCAATGAAGAATCTCCATTGAATGATCTTTTTAGTTCAGGATCAAGGTTAATCTGTCTGGGAAACCGGCCCTATAAGAAGTATTGTTATAAGATATATATTACTTAAGTCAAATATAAATATACTACACTGTATACTGTATAAATGTATGTACAACAAATGTTATAACTGGAATGATTTTTACACCTATATATCACACCTGGTATAACAAAAAGAGATTCAAATACATGTTTCGTTATTTGTCTTATAAAACATGGGATGAGTGAGGTTGTTGTTGTTGAAAATGAAAAGAAATAATGAAAGGATACTTACGGTGTTGCCTGGTGGGCCAGCAAGACCACGGGGCCCCATAGGGCCCTGATGGAAAACACAACAACCAATTAGTCAATTCATAAATTACACCATTGGTAGCAGTACATTACCTCCCTTGATTGAGATGAAGTGAATATGTGAGGTATTGTAATCTAAAGCATAAAATACATAGCTGATCATTGTGAGCAATCACTACCAGAGGACTACTGCAAACCTGAAAGTGTTGTACTGTACTGTACAGCTTAGTGTAAACTACACTGCATAGGCAAATCGTCACCTAACCATGACAGGATCCATGATCTTCAAAACAGCAATACCATCTAGCTAGAGTTGATGTGTGCGCCCCCGCGGAAATCGATTCTGTATAATAAAGAAATCAAAAGGCGAGACTCTCACGAACACGTACATGTTGGTTGTTTTTGCTCCACGACACCCACAAGCTTCACGGCACTTCGGTACGGCTGATGTATCAACTTCTGTCTGTAGCATCCGAACGGTTTTGCATATAGTTCAACTAGTAATTAAACTACATTTGTAGTAGCTTGGTGGTTGTTGAATTCAACTCAAATCTTGGCGGTTCTGTGTTCAGACCTGCCTAATTCTCACTTGAAACATAGTTTTTGTGTCTACTAGGCTAAATTACACATTCTATTAACATCTGACTCCAGAGTGATATGTTCTTGCAATTTGTAGTCTATGACATTTCAGATTTAGATAATATATTTTTTCACAAAGTAGTTTGGATGTAGTGAACTACTTTTTATATGGGTATCTATAGTGTAGTGTAACTTCTTCCATTGTGAAGTAATTGGTACCTTAAACTATATATCTTAAACACTGCTCTGAAGACTGCTTTTGTAGAGGCTTGGTATAGACCACTTACATAATGGTTGTGCATTTCTGAATCCAGACAACATAAATGTTGTCATCTAGTATGTGCTGCATACAGTTCACAATGGTGCTTGATACTGCCTGAGACCAGACCTCTTAGCTCAATTTAGCCTGCAAATGTGGCTCCACTTTGATCACTAAAACAGCACAGAGGAAGACAAGATGAGGACATTCATACCATCTGTCCCATTTGGGCCTGGCCACCGCTGGATTTCTGGTCATAACCATGGTGCATCTGAGGAGAGAAGACCTGCAGGAAAGGAAATAAATAATCAATTGTTTTCTCATTTCTTTAAGTTGTGGATGTTTCTTAAGCATACAGCATAGAGGTGACAAAACGGCTGGTTACAACTGTTCATAACTGGTTACAACTGTTTATAAAATTGTCTGTAACTCAGTCATAGGTTGAGTCCCAGATGGCACCCTATTCCCTATATTGTGCACTACTTTTGACCAGCGCCCTACTGACCCTGGTCAAATGTAGTGCATTATATAGGGAATAGTGTTCCATTTGGGATGCAACCTTAGTCAGAGGGGGAAATAACAGCTTGATACATGAAACAATGAATCATACAATGTGGCTAGTCACTTCTATCATCACCATCAAGAAGGAGGAATAGTCTCCCTCTACTACCAACTGTCTCAACAATCATAACAGTTTATTGTGTGCCTCTGTATTCTGTCTCTAGTCTAATTCCTCTCCTCCACAAACCAGATTTAGAGACTAGGGAGCTGTCCACACACCGCTGGTGCTGAAAGGAGCAGGGACATACACTCACTACTCTCTAACTTAGATATCTATTAATATTTCCTCTCAGGCATACCAAAAACCATGGATATGGATAACTCTGGTACTAGACTGGTAGTGCCTGGTAAATATCCACAGGAAATAGCCTTTGGATATGATTTTGTCATGGCGGTAACTTACTCCGCCGCCAAGGCCAGGAGGTCCAGGGGGGCCTGGGGGGCCGGGCAGGCCAGGCTGGCCATCCACGCCATCGTTACCTGGAACACCCTCAGGACCCTGGAGAGATGGACAGACAGACAGATACATAGGTTCTTAGTAACAAAGACAGAGAGATGGATAAGCATGCCATGAATAGCAGTTCTGGCTCTGCTGTTTTCCCCACAAAACAAAAATCTCAAATTATTGAATCTGGGGCTCCATGTGCTAGAAAGCTACATCTGGATTTTACCACCCACAGGAGCACTTGACCTGTGATGCAAAAGTCAATGTTCCACCAAAGGTTGATAGGTCAATAGGTCAAATCCTTGAAAAATACATACCAGTCTCTAGAAACTAATGTCAATCATTACTTTGAAAGATTGGTATAAGTTAAGTAGTTAAAATGACATAGTATTAACTATACTGCAAAATAGCTTTTCTGTGCTGAGGTACTTAAATCTGTACTGAACAGAAACAGCAGATAAGTCAAAGCCTTTGCCTAAACCCCAGCTCCTCCCCTTCTGAAATACCCACCTGTTTTTACAATCTTTTACAATTCAAATCTCAACCTCAACCTTCCACAAAGCCATGCTTCATCCAAAGAATCAGTGACACTAATGCACCGTGATTTTCCCCCTGTCTTTCATGGAAAAACTGTACCCTTAGTAAATATATATATATATGTATGTTTGTATGATTTCATTTTATTTCTGAAAATAAACCGTTTAAATCTTACATCGTCACCCTTGGGGCCATCACCTCCCTGTGGTCCCTGTGGATGTACAACAAGAGGAAGAGAATCAGGTGTGCTGCAGTGCTTGTTTCACTGCACGACACTTCAATGAGAGCGGTGTAAGCCTACTGGGCTATGAACTACTAGAGTCAGTACACACGTAGAGTAGGCCTAGCATAAATGAAGGCATTGAACCTTTGGTGGAGGATTACATGGTAGGCCTACAGCAGGGTTGAAAGGTATCACAGTTTGAATAAATATGAACCATAATGAACATATGGGCTTATTTATGAGGCCTGTAAGAAGGCCAGAGTTCAATCATTATTCAATAATGTTAATACATTGATCATTTGATTTTTCACTGACATAATAACACAATAATACATGTGTTATAACACATATAAAACATGACATAATAACACAATAATACATGTGTTATAACACATATAAAATATGACATAATAACACAATAATACATGTGTTATAACACATATAAAACATGACATAATAACATAATTAACACAATCTATACTAGTTGTAAAATGTGCATAAATACCTCTGGCTGAGGACGTTCTGGTAACTGGGGATCTATGAAATCAATTAAGAGGAAGAGATCATATTATTATTACCCCTTATAAACTCATATCACCCATGAACTTGGTAGTAAAAAACATATCCTGTAAAACAATGATTCTCAATGTACAATAATACCGTGTTGACAATTAATGTATGGCTGGATCCCATATAGCAGGGTGTGAAGGCATTACAGGCCTAATGCTGATTAGGCCTATATACCTGCCTTGGGGCGGCAGGTAGCCTAGTGGTAAGAGCGTTGGGCCAGTAACTGAAAGATTGCTGGATTGAATCCCGGAGCAAAATCTGTCGTTCTGCCCCTGAACAAGACAGTTAACCCACTGTTCCCCGGTAGGCTGTCATTGTAAATAAGAATTTGTTCTTAACTGACTTGCCTAGTGAAGATGTGAGTGTAAAATGTATCTGCACATCCACATCTCCAGCATTGAACAGGGTTAATCCATTCATAAAGAAGGTGTGGGGGAAAGAAAAGCAATAGTAATATCCGATGTGATTTTTTTTGCTGCTTATCCTCAATGAGGTATCCACAGTCCATTCTAAGTAATGGCCAGCGTGTAAGGCTGTGTAAGGCCCGCCCGGTTCCCTTTGTCCCCCTCTGTCTATAACTGGAAACGTTGCAGCCTATTGGTGCCACTGGGGGCGCCAGAACGCTACCAAAAGGCACAGGTGTAAGTGGTCATCAAAGGTAGGCTACCCTCGCTCTCGGAGTCATCGGGGCAGATAGGACAGCATTCGCCGTCGGGGATGATAGGGTCGGCGCAGTCGGTTGTGTCCTCGCAAATCACTTCGTCGCACATAACGGTTCCGCTGTCGCAGACGCAGATCTGGCAGGGTTCTGGTTTCCATACATCCTTATCGTTGTACTGTTGGCCGTCCAACGAGCAGCTGCCGAATCCGCCTGCGAAGATGGAGAGTTTTGGAAACGTAAGGTAAGTCACATGGCAATTGAATAGACCTATCAGAAGTGAGCATTTCAAAAGCAAACGATTGCTGCAATTATACTGTCTGAATGTCTGATAAAAAATGATACATTATTTAAACAGAACAAACTGTTTAAGAATACTTCTTCTAATGTGTAATTTAGACCCAAATCCAGTTGAATATGAATGACACAATGCACGAACAATTCAAAAATAGCAAACCAGTCATGGCTGTAAAACTCGAGTCCTGCCACAGGTAGTCATAATGTAGGATCCTAGGAGACCACTCCCAATGAATGACATAGGCATAAGATTAGCAAGGCCTATACCTACCAACATCCCAGGCTCATGGCCCAACTAGAGAATATTTTTTGATATATCATAGATTTAGAGAATTTTTAAGAGAAAGTAGCCTACAGAGACAGGGTTCTCTCTTCATTGTTTTCCAAACTATAGACATAAATGATCTGAATGTCCTATTGTGTTGCACTGGTTGTTGCCTTTGCAGTAGACCAGTATTGGCCAAAGGCCATGGGGATGTCTAATGGAGTTGTGACGTGGTTGGTGAAAATGCAAAACATAAAAAAGTTTCCAAATGGCATGAAAATCTTCGTGGCATGCATAATGTGTAATGACATTTACCCAGGCCTATGTTTGAACTTTGAACTACAAGCGAAAGAATATGAAGTAGGCCTAGGCCTATAGACAAAGTCATACAGGCCTGTATATCCTACATGTAGCCAAGCAAGGCACACTGGCGAGGGTTCGTGTGCTGGCGAGGGTTCGTGTGGTGATTTGGGCAGTCGGCCCAGGCTTGTTTTGTCATTCTGGTGATGAAGCCAACATTTCCAATATCTGCCACAGAGCTGCGCTCCAAGCCTGTACAATGACTTTATAATCCACCGAGCCACACCCCCCCTAGCTATACCCACCCAATCTGATAAATTGATGTCTAGACAATTCCTGAAGACGTCATAGTACAACTATTTTCACTTAATTAGCCTCCCTGGTTTAAAGTTATTATAAATCAATCAATGGAAAGTTCTTATTGCAGATGCCATGAAGTGTATTAAATAGGCTACACATTTCCATGTATACTAGTAGGCTAATGGGGAATATGGCTTTCCTATCGCCTAATCTTTCAGGAGTTTGTTTCAGTCCAGGCACAATTCGTTGTTGCCATTGTACATAATATAATTCCTAGATTTTGGTGATAGGCGTCAATGCCAATACTATTTTATTATTTTTCTGAAAAACATTTCCCTATTTCTTATTTGTAAGTAATATATAAGTAATATAATTGTTTCAAGTGGTTTGTAGATTTGTATTTTATTCCAATTCCATTTTAACATCATGTCATCATTGCGCATCCAAGCTTTTGCAACAGCTAGAATTTCCCTTGCCGGAGGACATGAAATAGCGCGTGAAAAACGAGCGCATGGGGCTCACTGAACATGTGTCTGCACGCCAGAGAAAACAGCAGCCATGGAAGCAAAAAAATATACAATCCTTGTTCAATGCATCGAGCTTCGGAGCTCCGAAAGCAATGATATAACCCCTTTGATGATATTTGCTGACAATATAACGTCAGGTGTCCCACAGGGTAGGTAAGCGTTATTTACATCATCCCAAACATAATAGAACGGTCCCTTTACGCGCTATCCATTGTTCTTGCGAGCGTCCCTGTGTCCCATAATCTCATATAAAGTGATACTTACTATCGTCCTCTCCTTGACCTCTTGCCAATAGCACTGCTGCGCTGAGCAGCAGCGCTAACCGAATATCCACAAAGCTGAACATGTCTAAATATTAGACATGTAGACTCTTTGAGGCAAGGGGAATCCTGTTTTAACTCCTCAGACTCCAACCATAAAAAGTAGGGTCCGGCACTTTGTTACTCCAATCCAGACCCTGACAGAACCTCCCTACTGCCTAAACAAATGAGTGAACTGGGTTTTTATATGCCAAACTTTTGGGGAGGTCCTGGGCGCAGAAGATAACTTGTACAAGTGAAAGGAGTCCCTCCTTCACAAGGGGGGAGGAGGGTGTCAAACAAGTTCACATTTTGGTTAAAACGTGGACATTCAAACACCGGTGCGGTTTTTTCCTTTTTCATCTTCAAACGGTTACCCGACCCGGTGGATGGTCTTTGCACTGACCACTTTTGTTCAACTTGAGGCAAGATGTGGAGAACACTCCATCGTTTTGATCAACACTTTGGAATCTGTTTTCTCTTAGTCAAAACAGAAGGCTATATTCCCTGCTGTATATCTGTGTTGGGGAAGTTGCTCTGCAAATATACTTTACCAAGCTAACAATGACTTTACAATGGAAGGAGTTCAGCTAAACTAAAGCTAACCTTAATGAATAAAATATAATTTACTTAACTAAAGTTAGTTTGGGAAAGTAGTTCACTACATCTAAACTACTTTGTAATATATTATCATATCTACATCTGAAATATCATAGACTACCAAATTGCAAGAACATATGATCAGATGTTAACAGAATGTGTCATTTAGCCTAGTAGACACAAAAACTATGTTTCAAGTGAGAATTAGGCAGGTCTGATGTTGAAAATGAGAGGACATTATTGCCTTATTCACCCATATTTTATTTTGCAAAAAAAAAAAAAGTAGTGTGTAGTTCCAGTTGTTAGCTACACTGCTACATATATAAAACATGAACTAACTACTGAAAACATGACCTAGATTTGAATTTAGTTCAACTACCACCAAGCTACTGCAAAATGTAGTTCAATTACTAGTTGAACTACATGTAGTTCACTACTCCCCAACACTGTATATCTGATAGATGCAATTAAGTGTTTTATTGTTTCAATTGTGTTGTAGCCTAAGGACTTTTTTATGTGGCATAACAGCTGGTTTTGTGTTGTGAATCTTGAGATGTTGTTGGATGGGGATGTTTTTCAGGACTGTGTCATGAAATGCAAGATCAGAATAATTATCTGATTGCACAGAAAGTCACCAGTGTTTCCAGATTTCTATGAAATATGACCTACAATTAATTACAATTTGAGTTAAATAGTTCAACTTCTAAAATAGTATGTTAAAAATAAGCTGTTCTGTGTTGGAATGTTGTGGGTGTATACAAGTCATAAAAAATATTCATGCAAGTAGAAGGCTGATTGGCCAGCTCATCCTCCTCAGGAGGATGACATCATCCTCTATGGGGAAATAGCAAGCATTTTGTTTTAGAAATCTGTTTGAGATACAAGTATGATGTAGGGTTTTTGAAGTGTTTGTTTATTTCCTCCAATTTATGCATTGGCCACAAATATGAGTATAGGACCTTATTTGGGTATGAGTTATTATATATGAACTTTTAAACGTGAGATGTTTACTGGACAATTACTTTAAGCGTTGATTGACTTATATGCACAGACTTTTACACACAGAGATGTTAATTGTTTATGCAAGGCTGGCTAGGGAACCCTCCATCTCTCATGGGTCAGGGGCCTCATGTCATTGTATTGATTGATTGCACTGATGTTAACATTATTGAATTGTATTAGGATGAGATTAGACATAGACTATATGGCATGTGAGTGGCCCAGTTATAGAGGACTTATAGAAATGCCCCGGGGGAAGCTTGAGATACTGATGTTTTGAACGATATGTGTTATGAGTTTGTGAAGTTGTCGAGATGATTTAGAAATGAATAGATTACTTGTAATGCACTCTCATTCAAGTGTTTACTATTGAAGAAAACTTATATTAAATTAAATACCTAAAATGTGCATCCAACATTCTGTTTTTATTCTCAGGAGATAGAAGGCTCATTCATTTTGTGATTTTGTTTCACTCATCACATTCAGCGTATGGTTGACACGAATTTGACAAAGACTGTTGAATGGCATACAATCGAGCACAACGATCGCTGCTGGCATTGAATGCACTGTAATTGCATGACATGCATAATGCAGCTTATCCAAATCTGAGTGGCCCCTCCCACGTGTACGATGACGCTAGAGAAGAAGAAGAGAAGAAAATGTGGCAGTATTACAAAGCCCTCTCATTGCACTCTCAGTGAGAGGACACGTTGCAGCTTCTATAAACGTGGCCACATCTGACCTCATTCCTTCTCCCATTCGGGTTTTCTTCTGCTGTATGTCACTAAGGGCATTCAACCTAGAAACATGTCTAACGTTCTTATTACAATGAAAAAACGTCATATCAGAGGGGAAAATGAAATGTTTTGCTGCATTATTATTCAAACGTTATTGAGCTACTGTTGTAAAACAAAAGACTCTATGGGCTGGTATCCTGGACACAGGTTAAGCCTTGCAGAAAATATTCATTATATTTCAGAAATTATTCAACATGTATCCATACAGTTGCAGTACTTTGTGTTTTTTCTGTCCTTCCTGCACCTGCTGTTGTCTATGGGTGGTTTGCCCTTTATTTCCATATGCAGGGCCATGTTTACAGCCTTCTGCAGGTACCATTTTGTAGCTCTAAACAGTTTTCTCTACTGTCTGTTATGTTAAAAACCAAATGAAAGTTGAGGAGAAGGACTGTCTGTTCAAACAATTGATTAGGAGACAGGCATCTGTCAATAACCTAATTCTCAATTCCATTAACACTTCTGAACATATAGTACCAGTCAAAAGTTTGGACACACCTACTCAGTCAATGGTTTTTCATTAGTTTTATTATTTTCTACATTGTAGAAAATAGTGGAAGACATCAAAACTATGAAATAACACATATGGAATCATGTAGTAACCAAGAAACTGTTAAACAAATAAAAATATATTTTATATATTAGATTCTTTGAAGTAGCCACCCTTTGCCTTGATGACAGCTTTGCACACTCTTGGCATTCTCTCAACTATCTTCATGAGGAATGCTTTTCCAACCGTCTTGATGGAATTCCCACATATGCTGAGCACTTGTTGACTGCTTTTGCTTCACTCTGTGGTCTGACTCATTCCAAACCATCTCAATTGGGTTGAGGTCTGGTGATTGTGGAGGCCAGGTCATCTGATGCAGCACTCCATCACTCTCCTTCTTTGTCAAATAGCCCTTAAACAGTCTGGAGGTGTGTTGGGTCATTGTCCTGTTGAAAAGCAAATGATAGTTCCACTAAGCGCAAACCAGATGGGATGGTGTTTCGCTGCAGTATGCTGTGGTAGCCATGCTGGTTAAGTGTGCCTTGAATTGTAAATAAATCACAGACAGTGTCACCAGCAAAGCACCCCCCACACATCACACCTCCTCCTCCATGCTTCATGGTGGGAACCACACATGTGGAGATCATCCGTTCACCTACTATGCCTCTCACAAAGACATGGCGGTTGGAACCAAAAATTTGGACTCATCAGACCAAAGGACATATTTCCACCAGACTAATATCCATTGCTCGTGTTTCTTGGCCCAAGCAAGTCTCTTCTTATTATTATTGTACTTTAGTAGTGGTTTCTTTACAGCAATTCGACCAAGAAGGCCTGATTCACGCAGCCTTCTCTAACAATTGATGTTGCCATGTGTCTGTTACTTGAACTATTTGAAGCATTTATTTGGGCTGCTATCTGAGGTGCAGTTAACTCTAATGAACGTATCCTCTGCAGCAGAGGTAACTCTGGGTCTTCCTTTCCTGTGGCGGTCCTCATTAGAGCCAGTTTCATCATAGCGCTTGATGGTTTTTGTGACTGCACTAGAGGAAACTTTCAAAGTTCTTGAAATGTTCCGTATTGACTGACCTTCATGTCATAAAGTAATGATGGACTGTCGTTTCTCTTTGCTTATTAGAGCTGTTCGTTGTGTTTTACCAAATAGGGCTATATTCTGTATACCACTCCTACCTTGTCACAACACAACTGATGTGCTCAAACACATTAAGAAGGAAAGAAATTCCACAAATTAACTTTTAACAAGGCACATATGTTACTTGAAATGCATTCCAGGTGACTACCTCATGAAGCTGGTTGGGAGAATGCCAAGAGTGTGCAAAGCTATCCTCAAGGCAATGGGTGGCTACTTTGAAGAATCTCAAATATCAATTATATTTTGATTTGTTTCACACTTTTTTGCTTACGACATGATTCCATATGTGTTATTTCATAGTTTTTATGTCTTCACTATTATTCTACAGTGTAGAACATATAACAAATAAAGAAAAACCCTTGAATGAGTAGGTGTGTCCAAACTTTTGACTGGTACTATATGTTGATCTCTACTATTACTTGAATTCTATCACCTATTTCATCAAATCTTATGTCACCTATTTAAGATCAATTGTGCTCACTGTCATTGTGGCTCTGTGGTTAAGAAAGTACTTGTATTGTGCAATGTCCTGATAATATTGTGAATACTCTTCATAAGCAGTCTATTACACATTTATCATTTCATTACTAACGTGCTTCACAATTCACTGCTACAGGCCTACTATATAAAGCCATTGTTTACAAGGGACACATAATAACCCATGAATATGGTTCATGGTGCCCTGAGGCAGAAGTTTCAAGCCACAATACAAGCAAACTCACTTCCTGAATCTCCTTTGATAAGAGAGAGAATGTTAGGGATAATGATAGTGTGTGTGTGTGTGTGTGTGTGTGTGTGTGTGTGTGTGTGTGTGTGTGTGTGTGTGTGTGTGTGTGTGTGTGTGTGTGTGTGTGTGTGTGTGCGCGTGCGCGTGCGTGTGTGCACGCGTGTGCGTGTGTATTTTCAACTACAATTAAAAATGCAGACACACAATCTTGCCCTCTTTCTTTCCAGCCGTCACACAGTGTTTGCGTCTGCCCTTCAGTCCTCTGTAATCATGAATGTGTCCTGTCAAAATAGGGATATCTGGTTATTGCAGTCCCATTGTCACTATCTTTGAGTAGAAATCAGGCTTGTTCCAACTACTCAATGTCTGGCTCAACTAACAAATTCAATTTGGGGAGAAATGTGTACTAGTTGTACAGTAATATCAAGCAGCTGTTGTTAGTTAATATCACTCACTAAGTTTATCATTTTAGGACCAGAGCAATGGGAAAGGTCTTGCTTTCAGTTGGAACGGAAGTTCATGGAGTGAGAACAGTGAGTTTCAAACACTTAATCAGAATGTCAATGTTTTATTTAAGTGCGTTGGACATCAAAGCTATGCTACAGTAAATGGAAAGACAACTGAAATGCACGATGAGTTTGTGATGGTCTATCCCTGCCTTTTTAGTTCATTCTGTAACATTCATAGTCGTTAAAGATGCTAAGACACTGCCGTTCCAGTGAAACGAGGAGGAAACCTGCAGGACGGAGTTATAAGCAGAACTTGTGATTTTGGTATTTTTGTTGGACTGAATTGATAGTAATCTATATTTCTGAGGTCACAGTGTCAAGGTTCAGGCTTGTGGTCAGTTTGGAAACAGACTGGATGAGAGTGTGGCGTTTCAGCAGTCTGTATGGTCTCCAGGGACAACCTTTTTCTCACAAGTACTGCTAAAATACCTGCCTCACAAACTGCCAGAAGGATTTTAGATACAAGTCTACAGTATTTGGTAGGAGGAAGCCTTCACATCTTTAAAAAGGAGAAATGAGATACCCTTACTTTTGAATTATATTAAAATAAAAGTCTGACAATAGGATTTGGGAGAAGGACGTCTTTATGACTGTCTTACAGTAATGTTATCAACAGTGGAGACTTATAGCCTCCAAGTCTTAATGAAAGGAGGAACAGGAAACCCCCTCGTTTGAATTAGATGCCCAGAATCCTTACAACTCTAAGAACAAAGAGGAAATCCCAATATTTTCATTGGCCCATAGAAGTCATAACCAAAGAGTAACTGTGTGAGAGAGAAGGCGTTATGCCACAGTGGCAACTGCTACAGTCTACTCTGACATGACTTACTGTTTTCCACAATGAAACCCAATACTCATCCCTTACAGAGAATAGGCTAGGTTGAGAATGGTGGCCAAGACACTATTGTCAAAACACATCTCACTCTTGACATAAGACAACAGAAAGTCAGCCAGGACGTGAATGTAATAAAATTGTGTTCTCAAAAAAGCACCTTTGAAGACTTTTAATACTGTAATAGGAATCTAATATCTGAACTAAAGCCTAAAGCCCATTAGGCTTTGGAGCACTGTAGCAGGCATAGTTTTAAAGGTAATATTAAAGGCAGAAAACAGAGCATTCCTCTCCAAGCCTCTGAGCTATACACTGTAGCAAGCAGCAACACAGCATCTGGCTTTGTCCACGTGTTTCTACTTGAAACGGATGGAGCTTATGCGAGATTTGCTCCAAATAATTGTGATGCCAAAATCTGGTTGATACTATCAATCATTGTGAAGACAAAGTCGTATTTAGAACCCTGAGAGGTTCATCTATAGCTAGAGGCACGGAACAGTCCCCCGATGTATCAGTTGAATAAGAAATGATTCATAATGCATAATGATTACTATGTAATGGCCAGCTCATTACGATTTAGGATTTTTGGAGCCCAGGATTTGGGTTAACCTGGCTCCATGCAGACATGTTATGTCCTCTAAAATGAAGGCAGTCATCTTTTGTGATCCCAACCATTCCAGACAAATTGTAGGTTAGGAATGGGCAAATTGTATTTGGGATATGATTGCCTGAAATGTTTACTTTTAAATGTTAATGTCTGTTATTATGTAAAAGAAAACATATTGTTGCCATAATAGATCTGAAGTAGCTAAGATCTTTATTCTTTCTGAAGTCAGAAGCGATAGAAGCGTAAAAACATTAAGTAGTGTTATCCTGATAACACTCCAACTTTTTCTTTAGATACTGTGCAACTTGCCACAAACCGACATATTCCATAATCTCTGCAGTTATTTTTCCAAGCCACCCTACAAGCAGATATGTTCTGTGTAAACATAGATGATTAATATAACACTCTCAGTAAGAATGAGTAGAGAAGTGCATCGAAATGTCCATCTACCCCAAGTAGGCACAGGCCTTCTTCTTCGCTTTCAACTCATATCTTCCTATACCTTATCAGCCTTGTGGGGTGTGTGGTAGATTTATTCAGGCCTATATCATGTTAAAATGAGTCATGGAATGTAATAAGGAAACCCTAAGAGACCTTGAGCAGTGCTGTCCTGCACTCTCTGTAGCCAGCCAGACAGCTGTACCTAATTTCTGCTCCGAGTCCAGTCTCTCTCTCTCTCTCTCTCTCTCTCTCTCTCTCTCTCTCTCTCTCTCTCTCTCTCTCTCTCTCTCTCTCTCTCTCTCTCTCTCTCTCTCTCTCTCTCTCTCTCTCTCTCTCTCTCTCTCTCTCTCTCTCTCTCTCTCTCTCTCTCTCTCTCTCTCTCTCTCTCTCTCTCTCTCTCTCTCTCTCTCTCTCTCTCTCTCTCTCTCTCTCTCTCTCTCTCTCTCTCTCTCTCTCTCTCTCTCTCTCTCTCTCTCTCTCTCTCTCTCTCTCTCTCTCTCTCTCTCTCTCTCTCTCTCTCTCTCTCTCTCTCTCTCTCTCTCTCTCAAAATTCAATTTAAGGGCTTTATTAGCATGGGAAACAAATGTTAACATTGCCAAAGCAAGTGAAGTAGATAATAAACACAAGTGAAATAAACGATACAAATTAACACTCACAAAAGTTCCAAAATGATGGAGACGTTTCAAATGTCATATCACGTGGAAATAGTTCAAGTACAAAAGGGAAAATAAATAAACATAACAATGGGTTGTATTTACAATTGTGTTTGTTCTTCACTGGTTGCCCTTTTCTTGTGGCAACAGTTCACAAATCTTGCTTCTGTGATGGCACACTGTGGTATTTCACCCAATAGATATGGGAGTTTATCAAAATTGGGTTTGTTTTCTTTGTGGATCTGTGTAATCTGAGGGAAATGTGTGTCTCTAATATGGTCATACATTTGGCAGGAGGTTAGGAAGTGCAGCTCAGTTTCCACCTCATTTTGTGGACAGTGTGCACAGAGTCTGTCTTCTCTTGAGAGCCAGGTCTGCCTACAGTGGCCTTTCTCAATAGCAAGGCTATGCTCTGTACGTTGTCAAAGCTTTCCTTAAATTTGTGTCAGTCACAGTGATCAGGTTATCTGCCACTGTGTACTCTCTGTTTAGGGCCAAATAGCATTCTTGTTTGCTCAGTTTGTTTGTTAATTCTTTCCAATGTGTCAAGTAATTATCTTTTTGTTTTTTCATGATTTGGTTGGGTTTCATGATCCTGGGGCTCTGTGGGGTCTGTTTGTGTTTGTGAACAGAGCCCCAGGACCAACTTGCTTAGGGGACTCTTCTCCAGGTTCATCTATCTGTAGATGATGGCTTTGTTATGGAAGGTTTGGGAATCGCTTCCTTTTAAGTGGTTGTAGAATTTAACAGCTCTTTTCTGGATTTTGATCATAAGCGGGTATCGCCCTAATTCTGCTCTGCATGCATTATTTGGTGTTTTACATTTTACATAGGATATTTTTGCAGAATTCTGCATGCAGAGTCTCAATTTGATGTTTGTCCCATTTTGTGAAATCTTGGTAGATGAGCGGACCCAAGACCTCACAACCATAAAGGGCAATGGGTTCTATAACTGGTCATCAAAAAGAAAGGAGGACCAAGGCACTCTTCATATAATATAATTAATGAAAATGCCTTTATTTCTATGGCATGTTCAATGGAAACAAAGTTTAAAAACTCTGATGCGTTTCGGCTGCATGTCCTTCATCAGGGAGTACAAAGAAATGATAATACAATGTCCTCTTTTGAACAGATTTTTCCAATCAGCCCTGATTTGAAGAGGGAGTGGTTACAGAATTCATTGGACAACACCTAGAAAGCAATACTATACACATTAAAATGGTTCTGTAACTGATTCAAGTATTTTTATAATTAGTATTTCTCTCTCCATTTCTCTCTCTTCATCTCTCTCTCTCAGAGTGAGAGAGTTACATGGTCAAATATATGGTGTTTTAGTAGTCCTGGAGTGTTCAATGCTTCTGTGAAAATAAACCATCAAGCTCTGTACTAGTTTGTTCAAAGTGAGAGTCCAATATTATCAGGAGGGTACGTCTATCTGCAGCATATGGGAAAAGCTCAATTACATTTATTACAGGGTGGATGCTCCTCACCTAACCCAATCCACCTCACTTAACCTGGGGCTGGCTGTGTTGCCAGTGGTGTCGTAATGGACTGTAATCATGCAAATCCCATGGGTTTGGCTTCAGGGGACCACAAGAGTGGTGGTAGTGGAGCACCACTCTTGTCGTCTCCATACTAGTCATTTTCATCCAGGGTGGTAGTTTTCTGCTTAAGCTGGGGATGGAATGTTGGAAGAGGACTGTATCATACTGTAGGAGTATATCTCTGGACAGACTCATAAATACCAGTGGTGGGGCTTCTATTGTATTTTGGGATAACCGTATTGCCATGAATTTCACCTCATGGTGGTGGATCCATGTAGTTAGTGGGCGTTGGAATGACTTATCTCTTAGCTCTTTATTTCATGAGAGCTTTCTCCATTGACAGATAATTGAATCACAGATTTACCACCAATGAATGCATAAAAATGGAAACAAATGGGGGAAAAAACACTAACTTGAAGACTTTATGCTGTTATTTAAATAATAGCCTATAAAGAAAGAGGTACCATATTCCCTTTTGAATGAATCTCCTCCCCTTGTGGTGCTACCTTCCCAACAGGCCATGGGAAAAGTAGTGAGGACTCCAAACCTTAATCCTCTGTGGTCTTCATTCTTAATAAGCCATCAAGACAGCACTCAGACACAAACCTCATTTCATATGAATATTTGGTTAAGTTGCCTCTAAACCTAGTGAGCAGATTTGGTCAGATTTGATGGAGAATGTTCAGGTGTTTAGGAAGACATTACACATACTGGTAAAAACCTATACCTCTGGAAAGCATTGTGTTTTCTGTCCTTAACTCAGCCTGAACACAAATTGTAGCGAAGGTCTTTTTCCTCTGTCTTGGTCGAGTTTTCTTCTCCTTCTCTGGAACCTGCCATTGCTGGAGGACGCCCTCTCTCCCTCCATCCCTCTCTCCCCCTAGCCCTCTCTCCCGCCATCCCTCTCTCCCTCCATCCCTCTCACCCTCCAGCCCTCTCTCCCTCCATCCCTCTCACCCTCCAGCCCTCTCTCCCTCAGCCCTCTCACCCTCCAGCCCTCTCTCCCTCAGCCCTCTCTCCCTCCAGCCCTCTCACCCTCCAGCCCTCTCTCCCTCAGCCCTCTCCCTCCAGCCCTCTCTCCCTTCATCCCTCTCTCCCTCCATCCCTCTCCCTCCATCCCTCTCACCCTCCAGCCCTCTCTCCCTCCATCCCTCTCACCCTCCAGCCCTCTCTCCCTCCATCCCTCTCACCCTCCAGCCCTCTCTCCCTCCATCCCTCTCACCCTCCAGCCCTCTCTCCCTCCATCCCTCTCACCCTCCAGCCCTCTCGCCCTCAGCCCTCTCTCCCTCCATCCCTCTCTCCCTCCATCCCTCTCTCCCTCCATCCCTCTCTCCCTCCATCCCTCTCACCCTCCAGCCCTCTCTCCCTCCATCCCTCTCACCCTCCAGCCCTCTCGCCCTCAGCCCTCTCTCCCTCCATCCCTCTCTCCCTCCATCCCTCTCTCCCTCCATCCCTCTCTCCCTCCAGCCCTCTCTCCCTCAGCCCTCTCTCCCTCCAGCCCTCTCACCCTCCAGCCCTCTCGCCCTCAGCCCTCTCTCCCTCCAGCCCTCTCTCCCTCCATCCCTCTCTCCCTCCATCCCTCTCACCCTCCAGCCCTCTCGCCCTCAGCCCTCTCTCCCTCCAGCCCTCTCTCCCTTCATCCCTCTCTCCCTCCATCCCTCTCACCCTCCAGCCCTCTCTCCCTCCATCCCTCTCACCCTCCAGCCCTCTCTCCCTCCATCCCTCTCACCCTCCAGCCCTCTCGCCCTCCATCCCTCTCACCCTCCAGCCCTCTCTCCCTCCAGCCCTCTCTCCCTCCAGCCCTCTCACCCTCCAGCCCTCTCTCCCTCTAGCCCTCTCTCCCTCCATCCCTCTCTCCCTCCATCCCTCTCACCCTCCAGCCCTTTCTCCCTCTAGCCCTCTCTCCCTCCAGCCCTCTCTCCCTCCATCCCTCTCTCCATCCATCCCTCTCTCCCTCCAGCCCTCTCTCCCTCCATCCCTCTCTTCCTCCATCCCTCTCGCCCTCCAGCCCTCTCTCCCTGCCTTTGTGTTCTCCACTCATCCCACTCCCGCTCCACCACCACTCAGACATTCAGAGTCAGACACACTGAGTACATGGAAAATATGACTGAATTCTTCCCTAACTTCAGATAATGTGCAAGGCTGGTGCTGCTGCCTCTGGTGCTCTGCGGGCAGGCATGACACAACTAAACACAGGGGTGAAGAAAGCATACCAGGCAGTGCGCAGTTTCTCTGGGGTTGTGTTGCTGGTCTGGACGCAGTGTGACACATTCATCAATTGAAACCTTCTTCACAGCTGGGCAATGGTGGAACTTGTTCATACTTCATGTCTATGGCAGAGCTAAGAGTTTTTCCAACTTGTTCATACTTAATGTCTATGGCAGAGCTAAGAGTTTTTCCAACTTGTTCATACTTAATGTCTATGGCAGAGCTAAGAGTTTTTCCAACTTGTTCATACTTAATGTCTATGGCAGAGCTAAGAGTTTTTCCAACTTGTTCATACTTAATGTCTATGGCAGAGCTAAGAGTTTTTCCAACTTGTTCATACTTAATGTCTATGGCAGAGCTAAGAGTTTTTCCAACTTGTTCATACTTAATGTCTATGGCAGAGCTAAGAGTTTTTCCAACTTGTTAATAATTTTTATGGCTGTACATGCAGCTGATTATTCTTGATCTAAAAAAGGTTCTGGGGGAGTTAAGGACTTCTTGTATGAAAAGGTGAGATATTGTATCCAATGCATCCACTCCACTGCTATAAGGGAACCGACTGATGGTTCAACTAGTTCATTTGTCATAGAGAGACGTTGGAGCACAAAGCCAGCCGTCAACAGATATGAGTGATGACCAACTATATGCCCCCCTCCCAAACAGAGGGGGAGACTATTGTGTCGGAGAATAGGGGAGTCTGGCTTTGGGTGGGGTTGAGCATTTGAGGAGAGAAAAAGGAATGCATTTTTTGCATGTGAGGTGTTCAAATTGAAATCTTATGCTGAGTGCTTTTCCGATGTAACCGCCCCAAAACCGTTATATCAAGCTGTTCTGTGTGGCATTCAGACTGTCCTCAAGAGTGCTGACGCTAATCATGTATCTTTTACATTTTATCAAATGGATTATGCAGTCATTGTTATCCATGGCAGAGGGTTTCAAGGTTTGGAAATATGCAGAGGAACTCAGAAACTCTCAGCCTGTTCGACATAAGCCATAATTTCCATTCGCCCTGGCAGGCTGTCCATCTCCATCTTGGTTCAATGCCAGAGAAACATCTGGGGAAAAGGGGGTTTCACAGTTTATTTCTAACTCCTTTTATCTTTTGTTTGTTCCCTTTAATTCCTTCAAATCATCTTTATTGAGGCTGTCTTGCTGTTTATATGTCCAGCTAGCTTTAATGATCATGAAAAAAGTTCTGCATGAGGTCAGTTGTTTGAAAACTTATATGAAATCTATAAAGATCTCGCCTTGAAATTCCCTGTTTAAATTAAGTCTGGATTCCTAGACTGAATTCAGATCGTCCTCAACTGCAAACCCTAACTTATAGTACAGTGTACAGGCTGGGGGGAAAACGTCTCAGACGAGGTACATTACGCCAAGGCCAAACATTACACCGAGGCCCATGTCAACAGGTGAGTATGTGAAAATGATTAGGGGAAATGAGCTCATAGAAAGACTGGTCTGGAAATCTCTTCAGTTACCCCGGTTACCTGACGCTCCAGTGTAAAGCAAGCACTCATAAATCCTGAGGCGGCTCTGGAGAGATGTTCATAGTCTGAGAGAAGGGGAAAGAAGAGGTAAGGGCAGAAGGCAAGAATAAGAAAGGGAGAGAGAGAAAGAGGAACTGAGAGACAGAGAGAAAGGGAGATAGAAAAGTGAGAGAGAGAGAACAAGAAAAAGAAAGAAAAAGGAGCGAGAGAGAGAGAAAGAAAGAGGGATGGGGAAACCTCACCCTTGACTCAGCCAGGATGGGAAGTGGAGAAGATTGGAACCCTGGGAGGAAAATGTGCACATCTTACGGATGACTCACGCTCTCCTCTCATGCTAAAACTAAACTCACCACAACCTTTTAAGACCTCATTTTGTGCAGGGATGCTTTTATAGTGAGACACGCTATTCATATGAAGGGTTTTGTTTCCTTTCTTTGTGTTAGCGCTGCACAAAAGCATGTGGAATTTGAATTTACCATGTGGAAAGTTCAATTAACCGACTGCTACCATGTTGATATACTATATGAAAAATGAAATACCTCTACCTCAGCAGAGGCATGTGGTTTAGTCTGATTCACAGCAGGCTACTGAGAAGAAGGCCCAAAAACAAGCATGTGATCATCTCACATGGCAGCCACAGTTAGCATACTTTATCCTCCCTTTCCTCTGATTTTCCCATATTTATCTTCACTTCCAAACAGAAACAGCATGTTATGATACTGTAGCACATGGCAGCCATAGTTAGCGTACTATTTTTTCTCTCCCCTCTCTGCTTTCCCATTTTCCCTCTTCATATTCTGCCCCCTATTCTATGCTTCTCTACAGAACAGCAGGTAAATCCATCGGTCCAGCTGCGTGACGGTTCCTCAGACACATCTGTCCCGGTATCTAAGCCAACGCACTTTGGAGGGGGACTCTTTTCCCATTGAGATTGGCTCAACTAAACAGTGTTCCTTGTAATGTAAAAGAACTGCACACACAAAAACATGTTCCAGATCTACCATATCACACTGATGCTTAAAATCATTGATGCATTTTTAAGAAACATAAACTACCAATGAACAAGTAAATTAATTCCTGAATCAAAAATATTTTTTCTGTCTTTGTTATAGCAACCTTAGTTTAACAGGTCTATTTTCCTGTAGTGAAAATATGGTGTGTATTTACTCTGATCGGTCTTGTAAACCCTAGATGGCTTTCAACAGCAGTCAGAGTGAACTTATAAAAACCTAAATAGCATTCCCTCACAAGTAAACATCCTCACAATAAATACCTATTAGAAATCAAAACAAGTATTGAAAGAAGTCTAGAGTGCTTTTTGCAATTACATAACTTCACATGGTGGGATTCAGCATAAACAATGACAAACAATGAGAAAAGTTCACCAGCATAATAAGAGCTGTCTATACTGTTTGCACTGGTATGTACTGTATAAGATGGAGTCACATGAGGTTGGTGGCACCTTAATGGGGGAGGACGTGCTCAAGGTATTGGCTGGAGCAGAATGAGTGGAATGGTATCACATAAATCCAACACATGGTTTCCATGTGTTTAATGCCATTCCATTTGCTCCATCCCAGCCATTATTATGAGCCATCCTCCTCTCAGGAGCCTCCTGTGGATGGAATTATCACCCATCTAAATAATGTTGTGCATCACCAGTTTTGCACTATACCTCTCTGCCTCGATGTCTAAAGTCCAAAGGTTAAAGTCCAAAGGTTAATGTTCAAAGGTTAATGTTCAAAGGTTAGTCTCTATTCACTCCCAACTTATTTTTACAGAGCCCATAACGGCCATAAAGATTTACATGACATCAGCGAGAGGCTGTTAATGAATGATGAGAAAAGGCCTGCCTCTTGACTGTGTGTTGTGTTGGTGGTATTCCCTCTTAAGCAGGAAGTGTGGGAAATGAACCATCTGTCATGTACAGCAAATTGGCCGGTGACGATTTTTCAGTGCAGCATTTCTAGTGTAGATTCAGGAGCTACCCCTTTCCTGCAGTAAAATGACCAAATCACCCTTTAGTGGACTCATGGGTTGAATGTTATTATTATTTTTAATATATCATTTCATAATTAATAAACAATACTTCTGTGTTTCTATGTCAAACGCTCTTGTTATATTTCAGTCTTCTTTGATGTACAGTGCATTCGTAAACTATTCAGACCCCTTGACTTAAAAAAAAAAAATTACATTACAGCCTTATTCTAAAATCTAAAATCGTCCCTCGTCAATCTACACACAATACCCCATCATTATCTGTAGATCCTCTCAAGCTCTGTCAGGTTGGATGGGGAGCGTCACCGCACAGCTTTTTTCAGGTCTCTCCAGAGATGTTCAAACGGGTTCAAGTCTGGGCTCTGGCTGGGGCACTCAAGGACATTCAGAGACTTGTCCTGAAGCCACTCCTGCATTGTCTTGGCTGTGTGCTTAGAGTTGTTGTCCTTCTGTTGTCCTTCTTCCTTCTGGCCACTCTACCATAAAGGCCTGATTGGTGGAGTGCTGCAGAGATGGTTGTCCTTCTGTAAGGTTATCCCATATCCACAGAGGAACTCTGGAGCTCTGTCAGAGTGACCATCGGGTTCTTGGTCACCTCCTTGACCAAGGCCCTTCTCCCCCGATTGCTCAGTTTGGCCGGGCGGCCAGCTCTAGGAAGAGTCTTGATGGGTCCAAACTTCTTCCATTTAAGAATGTGGAGGCCATTCTGTTCTTGGGGACCTTCAATGCTGCAAAATTGTTTTGGTACCCTTCCCCAGATATGTGCCTCGTCACAATCCTGTCTCTATGGACAATTCCTTTGACTTCATGGATTTGTTTTTGCTCTGACATGTACTGTCAACTGTGGGTTCGTATAAAGACAGGAGTTTGCCTTTCCAAATAATGTCCAATCAATTGAATTTACCACAGGTGGATTCCAATCAAGTTTAAGAAACAGCTCAAGGATGATCAATGGAAACAGGATTCACCTGAGCTCAATTTGGAGTCTCATAGCAAAGAGTCTGAAAACTTATGCAAATAAGATATTTCTGTTTTTATTTGGAATAAATATGCAAACATTTCTAAAACTTGTTTTCGCTTCGACATTATTGGGTATTGTATGTAGATTGATGTTTTATTTAATACGTTTTAGAATAAGGCTATAACTTAACAAAATGTGGAAAAAGTCAAGGGGTCTGAATACTTTCCAAATGCACTGTATATAAAGGGTAATATTGGGATGCAAACTCAAAATTGAATACTGACATAGTACAAGTGTCTTCTTTTTTTAAAGCCCATAACCGTGTGTGTGAGGTGTATACTTTTGTTTCAAAGTAGATTTGTTTAAGGCTACCAACAAACATTCTGTGTGACCCTGATTTAGCCCACTGTGATAAAATTAAAACACTGTAAGAGTGAAATTAACACTCAGTGGTGTAAAACAGCCCCCAGTGTTGGTGTTAATAACCAGAGTTATAGTTTAACATTGTGTAGAGTAAAAGGTATCATTAAAACCACACCCATTATTATCATATTTCCCAGCATGCTCTACTGCAAGCAGAGTTTTGGGGGATTGTTTTTAATATCTGTGTTTTTGCATGTACGTTTCTGGATTGATACATCTTATGCTATACAAAGATAAATAACATTAGTTGTTGTA
This sequence comes from Oncorhynchus tshawytscha, assembly GCF_018296145.1. Classification (NCBI taxonomy): domain Eukaryota; kingdom Metazoa; phylum Chordata; class Actinopteri; order Salmoniformes; family Salmonidae; genus Oncorhynchus; species Oncorhynchus tshawytscha. The sequence continues at coordinate 25,944,401 of NC_056453.1, forward strand.
AACTAATCCAATCAGTTAGTTTGATTTATTGCACCCGTTACTAAATTTAATATTCCAATTGAAATGGTTTAAGTAGTGTGTTTTTTAAAATTAAGTTTCCTAATCCTGAAAGTCATTCTGAATGCAGAATGAATACAAAAATTGATCTGTTGGCTATCTTAACTCTGGCTGGATTCCAACAGGAATTACAAGTCACTTCAGAATGTGACTTACATGCCTGATGTGGCCTGTAAACCAGGACTTTCCTAACACCATTATGTTATGGTAAAACTAGGCCATTATTAAGGCCTTATGATTCTAGTAATTTATTGTCTCAGTTTAATGATAATGTTTGCCCAAGAACTCACTTGGTGAAAGCTACAGTCCTTTAATTAGTTCAATTAGGTCTTCTCCAGAGCAACTTACAGAAGCAATTCAGGTTCAGTGCCTTGCTCAAGGGTACAGCGACAGATTTTTTCACGTAGTCAGCTCAGGGATTCAAACCAGTGCCATTTTGGTTGCTGGCCCAACACTCTTAACCACTAGGCTATCTGCAGCCCCGACAACCAGTCTCTGTCACTAACACATACAGTCATGGGTGTTAACGCTACAATTTACTTAAAAAGAAAAGGCACCATGGGGAATATGCTAAATAGGTGTTACACCATACAGTGTTAAAACAACACCCAACAATGATTTACTGTAAAACTACAGGTGTTCATTTCTTACACTGAGAAAGTGTAACAGAGTCAGCACTAAGCAAAGTGAGTCCAGTTTACTCTAAATCAAGTGTTATGTTTTACACTGTAGGTGTTGCGTATTACTCTATAGTGGAGCTATGCAAACACCACAATTGAGTTCATTTGAACACTTTAAGAGTAAAATGGGGAACAGTGCAACAAAGTTAAAGCTTTAAGACTTTCAAAAGTATTATTTTAACCTCAGTACAGTAGAACTCGTGTACACTGACAATAGTGTCATTTTTACACTTTAAGAGTTAAATGTACACTAGTGATTTTGCTGTGTTCTGAGAGTGAGTTTGTGTGTCTACTTGTGTGCACCACAAGCTCATACATGTGCAAACCGTATGTGTGAGCAAGAAATAATGAGCAAGAAATATAGCATGTAATTTTGTATCACTGTAACTCACTAGAATGCCAAATGTGAATGTGACGTTGTCAGCTGGCGCCCACCTGGAATACGGAATTGTCATGGACCAATATCAGTATCTGACATATACCTGAATAGTGCCTATGTATTGGTTGAGTTGCTAATTCACCAGTGAGAACACGTAAGGGATAATCAGCAAGGGGTTATGCATTGTCTGGAAAATAATGAATGACTTTGCATTATTATATGCAACTGAGTTGCATTATTTTCCAGAGAATGCAAAGCCCCTCGATGATTATCCCTTTCATACCAAGGCTATAATTTAACACGTTTTGAAATGTGTTCATTTGCAGGTAGAAACGTGTCCAACATCCACTAAATAGCTAGACAGTTTAGGAGATAGTAACAGTAGTTGCCTTGGTGACCTAACAGACTTGCTAGTTTAGCGAACCAAACCATCAGTCCTAGCTTGCTATTATGACAATCAAATTCAACAATGCCAATAATGTTTTCAATTCAACGTTTGCTTTCAAAAGCAGCACAAACATAGAACATGTAAGAACTATAGCCATTGAATTCTACCGTGCAAATATACTGTGCATAATTGGGAAATAATGCACGCCCTATAATGCCCTTCAAGCCAATCAGAAATGTGTATTCAACAATGCCATGGTATAATTTGACATAGTCCATGTTCTTAACTGACCTGCCTAGTTAAATAAAGGTAAAAATGTTGAAGCTAGTATATACAGTACAGGAATGTACTGTAAACCAATGAGACCTATGTGAAGGGGTATACTGTGAAAAGTCAGATTCTCTGTGTCTCTACCTGTTGTGGGTCATGGGGAGAGCACCATCAGACGGAAACTCTTCTGAGCTTGTGCAGACAGAGGCCCAGCACCCCAACTCTGTGCTGAAACAGCTTACAGAGGGACCAGACCAGGAGCTCTTTCTGCTCGCTGAGTATATCAGAATGGTAGAGAGAGAAGCAGCAGCAGTGACCTCAATGGAAAAGAATTCAGCGCCGCGGTTGATTCTCCCTCCCCTAACATCCAACTCAATACGTGTTCTTCCCTGAACCCACTGTTTAGTGGAGGGAGAGAATAAGCCTTTTCCTATTTTAAAATGGCCACAACCGTTCTCTTTCCTCCCCCTTCCTCCTCCATCCACTGGATCAGTATAACATTGGTTGCCACGTTAGACTATTTCTCCTCCCTGCTGCTGTTGTTCTCACTGGGAATAGAGATCAAAATGAAGTTATTGCTGGCACATGTTTGCATCCACTGAATTATTTCTTTATTGTTCTAAATCCTCTCTTCAGTAAAGAATGAGATCCATTTGGACTGTCTCATTTTACTGGTTTGACTTTGTGGAAACGCTGAGAGTTTGCAAAAGCACAACACAACATCCACAATTGTGGTCCTCTTCAACCTAGTCATAACATAGCCTCTAGTGAGTGGTATAGCCTACCACCGGAGATTTGGTTCTGGGTGCCGGGATTAACCTGGGCTGTGTCCTAAATGGCACCCTATTTCCTATGTAGTGCACTAGTTGGACGCAGACCTGGACATTATACTGTCGTTGACCTGTGATCCCATGTCCTCTGTATTAGTCTATTCTCCTTGTTTTGGGGAGGATTCTGTCATGGAGGCCTGTGAGGAGGATATTTCATGTGGTGCGCTTTGAGGCTCGCCTGGTGCCAGCCACATGTTCTTTTGTGACGCAGGGGCAGACGAGAACCAAGATTTATGCAGAGCCTCCTATTTCACCCAGGAAATGTGTTGCTTAAAGCTTTCAGATGTTGCTTGGGGGATGGGGATTGGAGATGGGTCATTGGTGGGCAGAACTACAATAGGATGCCAAGGCTGGAGGCAGCAGACCCTCTTTACGGTTTATTTGAGTTACCAAATGTTATTGGACTGTGTCCCAAATGGCACCCATTCCCTACTTTGTGCATTCTGGTCAAAAATAGTGCATGACATAGGAAATGGGCTGTGATTTGGGACTTAACCTTACTTTGAGTTACATAGTGAGAGACACACTGACTCAATTAGCATGGATGGAAGTTTCCCATCATGGGAAATATAGTGTTGTGACTATGATTTGTCATGTGGCTCATCACATATGAGGCTCATGTGCAATTCATTTGACCTTAGGGCCCTGGTCAAAAGTAGTTGCTAATATGTATTTGTGGGCGTCTTTCTTTTGGTCCTCTGACGTAGATTTTTCTGAACCAATCATAGAGGTCCTCAGACGTATGGTCTGGACCGGCCTATATTTGGCCCAAACATATGCATTCAGATCAGGTCCGGTCCGGGCCAGCCTTGATTTAGACGTTCAGATCAGGTCCGGTCCGGACCAGCCTTGATTTAGACATTCAGATCGATTCCGGTCCAGCCTTGATTTAGACGTTCAGATCAGGTCCGGTCTGGGCCAGCCTTGATTTAGACGTTCGGGTCCGGTCCGGGCCAGCCTTGATTTAGATGTTCAGGTCCGGTCTGGGCCAGCCTTGATTTAGCCCAAACATAGACGTTTATAATTGGTTCAGATTTGGTCTGGACCAAATATGAACCAATCATAGACATCTATGTTTCAAAACTTTGGACAGTACTGTACAGCACAGTAAAGTAGAGCACAGCACAGTAGAGTAGAGTTGAAGTTTGCAGTTAGCCTCTTTTACCCTTAAGTATGGGTACTTTATTGTATTTAAACTTGGGATATCGCTTTTCAACAGTAGAAGTCCAAAAATCACTGGAGGACATCTTTAAAGCTTTTTAAAAAACGTTTAAAAAGTCTATGTGATAAATGGGAGCAATAATACATATTTTGTTGCAATCTTCAGTTGGGTCCTCTTTGTTATTAACCTCTACAGGACATAGACATATCTGATATGGGCAGAAAGCTTAAATTCTTGTTAATCTAACTGCAATGTTTCAGGTCCTGAGCTACAGGCAGTTAGATTTGGGTATGTCATTTTAGGAGAAGATTTTTAGGACATTAGGTTCTCTCTTTCAACCTCCATTTCTTACCATTCAATGTGGCCACTGCAATTTAAAGGGGCAATCTGCGATTGCTACATACATTTTGGGGGATTTTTAAATAATGATATATACCCATCGATTCTCAAAGAATATATTATGCCTCATGAGCTTAGTTCCAACTGTTGTACCCCATCAGAACCCCCCCCCCCAAAAAAAATGACTCCATTGTTTTTATTTGGGGGGGAAAACGCTGTAAATCATTTAAATCTCTGGATGGTCAGTCTGCATCCATAGGTCTGTATATGAATTTGAGAGTGGCTAAATTTCTCCAGCTCTATCCGTCAGCTGTTTTCTAAATCAGTGGCGGGTGCCCACTTTGTTGTTTAACCTGCAGATTGCCCCTTTAACCAGTGGCCGTTCCGGCCCAATTCCTCAGTTAACTGCAGTCATTAAAATGTCCCTTAAAGACAGAATGGCTGCTTATTTGAATTCTGACTTTCTTTACCCGATATCAACGGAGCGTTTTCTGTTTAGCTCTTCCTATTGCAAGGGTCAAAGACATACGCAAAATACGTAACAATGGGCTCACACAAAAGTAATCTGCTCCAAAATGGCTGACTATCCAGAACCTAAATAGACATGATTCTACTGTAAGTAGTAGAAGAGCTACTGTACTTTTCACTTCTTGAAGTGACATGTCTCCCCTGCACTAGAGGATAGGCATTGTCTTCTTCTATCATATTCTTTAGAAAATCCCATTTAGTTCTCATAGCACAGAGACACTCATTTCCCATAACGCAGTGCTCTATAATTCAGACGCCTGAAATAAAGAGCAGATTTAACCAACCCATCAGTCTCAGATGACTCTTAGGCTGCATCCCAAATGGCACACTATTCCCTATTTAGTGTACTACTTTTGACCAAACCCTATGCGGAGAATAGGGTGTGCCATTTGGGATTGCATACCATAGACTACCCAAAAAGAGTGGCATATGAAAGAGAATAGCGCAAGGTCATTGCCTCAAGTGATGTGGACTCTGCACAGAGAACACATTCAATATAAACTACTAAAATACTTTGTCCCCAAATTAGAGGCTTTAGAGAGAGAAGGACTGACTGGTTTGGGTAACTTGGTTTATGGCCTAGTACCACACAGATTGCAGCCTTGAATATAATTTTCTCATTTTTTATTATTACTGGTGTCCTGCCAGGTACCTCCTTCCCTGTCTGCTCTGGCTAGTGTTTGAACAGAGGGTTGGATGATACACTGATGATGTTTAAAGGGCAGCCATTTTGTGAACTTTCTGGTTTTAGAAATTCAGTCCACAGCGCTCCCACTTTTATTCTATCTATACTGATTCAGTTTATTCTAATGTTGACAGCCAGCTAGGGATTCTTTTATTCTAATTGCTCAAGCGTTGTATCCCTGTTCCCTGAAGAAGCTAAACAGCTATATTATCACCTTGGGCTGCAATCCAAACTTCCATAGTGTCGATTGACCAATCAGAATAGCAGGAGATTTCGATTTAAAGGACCTCACACTTATGTGAATGCCAATGTCTGGAGTCCCATAAAGAAGTTACAAATTGAGCCGATATTATCTGTTTCAGCAGCTACTTTCTAACAGTGTTTTCTACGATGCCAAGCGGCAGACATACACAATTTCAATTCCAGTTTTTAAAACAGGTAAGGATATCTGTTCAGTGGAAAAGACTTGAAAGCACTCCAAACTAACTTCACAGGTTCTGTTCTCTCTCTGCTGCCTAATGTATTTTGCAGGGCCTCTATCTAGAGGCGAGTTCATTGGCTTACTAACTCACGAAAATGTTTGATGTGTGACAAAACCAGATGCTCCTTGGACTGCAGTATTGAAACTAGATAGAACATCATCTGTGACTCAGCAGCCAAGTAGCTCAGGACAGGCAGTGCGAAGGCTGAAACGTGTCTGCCTGAAGTCTTTCTCACTACAACTTCTCAGTGTCTCAAATTGGAATTCACAAGTCCCCGAAAAAGCATGTTATAAAACATCCTTTTACAATCAGCATACCTGTGCATACCTATCTGCAACCTGACCATGACTTCACTAAAGACATTAGACACCATTGCAACCAGTTTTGCCCACTGGGAGGGCAAGTTTTTTTAAGGTGAATTGGGCACACCCTGTCTGTTTCATGGGGATCTACAGTGGTATTTTGCTGTAATCCATTTGTGGTGGTAGAAAAGTATGATATAAACAGTATGGGTCCTGTCATTGCTGTCATAATTACACCCATGCTCTATGGAATTTAGGGCTGAAGTTGTTTGGTTTATGTTGACATAAAGACCAGTCTAAACTTTGTGATAGCCAGGTAGTGCATGAAATTCCACTTCTGTCTACCTGATTAGCAAGGCACAGCACATACATGTTTTAGCCATGTAAACCATAAACATCCAAATGGGTTATAGATAAATAGGAATAAAATGGGCTACAGATAAATAGGAATAACATGGGTTATAGATAAATAGGAATAACATGGGCTATAGATAAATAGGAATAACATGGGCTATAGATAAATAGGAATAACATGGGCTATAGATAAATAGGAATAAAATGGGCTATAGATAAATAGGAATAAAATGGGTTATAGATAAATAGGAATAAAATGGGTTATAGATAAATAGGAATAACATGGGCTATAGATAAATAGGAATAAAATGGGCTATAGATAAATAGGAATAAAATGGGTTATAGATAAGTAGGAATAAAATGGGTTATAGATAAATAGGAATAACATGGGCTATAGATAAATAGGAATAAAATGGGTTATAGATAAATTGGTATAACATGGGCTATAAATAAATAGGTATAAAATGGGCTATAGATAAATAGGAATAAAATGGGTTATAGATAAATAGGAATAACATGGGCTATAGATAAATAGGAATAAAATGGGTTATAGATAAATTGGTATAACATGGGCTATAAATAAATAGGTATAAAATGGGCTATAGATAAATAGGAATAAAATGGGCTATAGATAAATAGGAATAAAATGGGCTATAGATAAATAGGAATAAAATGGGTTATAGATAAATAGGAATAAAATGGGTTATAGATAAATAGGAATAACATGGGCTATAGATAAATAGGAATAACATGGGCTATAGATAAATAGGAATAACATGGGCTATAGATAAATAGGAATAACATGGGCTATAGATAAATAGGAATAACATGGGCTATAGATAAATAGGAATAAAATGGGTTATAGATAAATAGGAATAACATGGGCTATAAATAAATAGGTATAAAATGGGCTATAGATAAATAGGAATAAAATGGGCTATAGATAAATAGGAATAAAATGGGTTATAGATCAATAGGAATAACATGGGCAATAGATAAATAGGAATAACATGGGCTATAGATAAATAGGAATAACATGGGCTATATATAAATAGGAATAACATGGGCTATAGATAAATAGGAATAAAATGGGTTATAGATAAATTGGTATAACATGGGCTATAAATAAATAGGTATAAAATGGGCTATAGATAAATAGGAATAACATGGGCTATAGATAAATAGGAATAAAATGGGTTATAGATAAATTGGTATAACATGGGCTATAAATAAATAGGTATAAAATGGGCTATAGATAAATAGGTATAAAATGGGCTATAGATAAATAGGAATAAAATTGGTTATAGATAAATAGGAATAAAATGGGTTATAGATAAATAGGAATAACATGGGCTATAGATAAATAGGAATAACATGGGCTATAGATAAATAGGAATAACATGGGCTATAGATAAATAGGAATAAAATGGGTTATAGATAAATTGGTATAACATGGGCTATAAATAAATAGGTATAAAATGGGCTATAGATAAATAGGAATAAAATGGGCTATAGATAAATAGGAATAAAATGGGCTATAGATAAATAGGAATAACATGGGCTATAAATAAATAGGAATAAAATGGGCTATAGATAAATAGGAATAAAATGGGCTATAGATAAATAGGTATAAAATGGGCTATAGATAAATAGGAATAAAATGGGCTATAGATAAATAGGAATAACATGGGCTATAAATAAATAGGAATAAAATGGGCTATAGATAAATAGGAATAAAATGGGCTATAGATAAATAGGTATAAAATGGGCTATAGATAAATAGGAATAAAATGGGCTATAGATAAATCGGAATAAAATGGGCTATAGATAAATAGGAATAAAATGGGCTATAGATAAATAGGAATAACATGGGCTATAGATAAATAGGAATAAAATGGGCTATAGATAAATAGGAATAACATGGGCTATAAATAAATAGGAATAAAATGGGCTATAGATAAATAGGAATAAAATGGGCTATAAATAAATAGGAATAAAATGGGCTATAGATAAATAGGAATAAAATGGTCTATAGATAAATAGGAATAAAATGGTCTATAGATAAATAGGAATAAAATGGGCTATAGATAAATAGGAATAAAATGGGCTATAAATAAATAGGAATAAAATGGGCTATAGATAAATAGGAATAAAATGGGCTATAGATAAATAGGAATAAAATGGGCTATAGATAAATAGGAATAAAATGGGCTATAGATAAATAGGAATAAAATGGGCTATAAATAAATAGGAATAAAATGGGAATATAGATAAGATAGGAATAAAATGGGCTATAGATAAATAGGAATAAAATGGGCTATAGATAAATAGGAATAAAATGGGCTATAGATAAATAGGAATAAAATGGGCTATAGATAAATAGGAATAACATGGGCTATAGATAAATAGGAATAAAATGGGCTATAGATAAATAGGAATAAAATGGGCTATAGATAAATAGGAATAAAATGGGTTATAGATAAATAGGAATAAAATGGGCTATAAATAAATAGGAATAAAATGGGCTATAGATAAATAGGAATAACATGGGCTATAGATAAATAGGAATAAAATGGGCTATAGATAAATAGGAATAAAATGGGCTATAGGTAAATAGGAATAACATGGGCTATAGATATACAACTTTAAAACGGATACAGGTTTTCACTTGCCCCTTCAATTGGACACAAGAGATAAACAGTACTGGACCGGAAGACAATCATCAGGGATAAGGACAGTGTGTAGTCATGGTGACGAGGCTGGAGGGAGAGGTCTTTGTTTGGTGTCTCACCAGCAAAGCTCCCCCACCCTCCCTTGCCTCCCTTCTGTTCCAAATGGACAAACATTTGACTTGAGCAAGTAAAAATGTATTCTGTTGGTGAGTGAGAGAAAAACTTCGGGAGCAGCCCAACTGTGTCTCTCCATATTCCCCTACCAGACAGAGAGATCCACTGCAAACATCCCACATCCCATCGCCCTGGCCCAGCCAACAGCCCCTCTATCTGTCAGCTGGGAACCAGAAACCCTTCAGAGGAAATACCAGGGAAGATACACAGAAGAAATCAAGAGGAGAGGAGGGAAGGGGAGACCTAGTCAGTTCAACAACTGAATGCATTCAACCAAAATGTGTCGATCGAATTTAACCCAACCCCTCTGAATCAGAGAGATGCGGGGTCTGCCTTATTGGACGTCCACATCATCGGCCCTCAAGGAGCAGTTGTTGTTGGGGGTTAACTGCATTGCTCAAGGGCAGAATGGCAGATTTTTCCTCCTTGGGATTCAAGCGACCTTTCAGTTACTGGCCCAACACTCTTAACTAGGAGAGGAGGCGAGGAGAAATGGTGGTAGAGAGGAGAGGAAAACAAAGGGGAATAAGAGGAAAGGAGTGGAGGAGAGATTGGGATGGGAAGAGACAGGAGGAGTTGATGGGAGGAGAGACACACTGACTGACAACTGAGCCAAGAGTTTAAAAAAAGAAGAGAACTATAAATAAATGTCTGAATTTGAAGTTTCCACGTCACATGTTTAACTGGAAAAGGGATAAGGTGAAAGTGAGTCACTTGTGAATTAGGAATGGATGAAGCCAGAGGATACTAATTCTCTGATTGGCTATGTAAAGATTGCTAGTTTTCTGATTGTGGACAGATGCTCATATTTAGATGAGCCACTAGTTTCTCCAAACTTCGTGTTCAGCTGGACCTTTGAATGGGGTCAAGCTAGCCGCCTGTTTCCTTTCTCTACATCACATCATGGCAACACGCATAGATCAGAATCCTAGATCCAGCCTCTGGCCCACCTACACTCACTAAAATAAGGCTTCCACTGAATTTGTGTTACGGTTTTCTTCTGGTGAAGGAGAGGCAGACCAAAACGCAGCGTGGTTATTTTTATACATCTTTAATAAAGATGAAAATAGAACAATATACAAAACAAGAAACCGTGAAAAACTGAAACCAGCCCTATCTGGTGCAACAAACACAAAGACAGGAACAATCACCCACAAGAGACCTAAAGAATATGGCTGCCTAAATATGGTTCCCAATCAGAGACAACGATAAACACCTGCCTCTGATTGAGAACCACTCCAGGCAACCATAGACTTTCCTAGAATACTTCACTCAACACAATCCCATAACCTACAAAAAAAACCTAGACAAAACACACCACATAAATCACCCATGTCACACCCTGGCCTAACCAAAATAATAAAGAGAACACAGAATACTAAGACCATGCGTGACAATACCTTTAAATAACTTGACTTATTGAGGGGGATTCCAGCCATGACTTTGATTCCTAATTAGTGAGTTCATTCGCCACCTTTTTAATTGCTATGCTCAATAAAATATTTAGAGGTGCAGGTCAGGGAGGCCTCTTGAGCCTTCACCTGTTTCAACCCACCTATTTAGCCATGCAAATAAACACCAGTGAAAAGAGAATGACACCTTTTGTCCTGGAGGCTTTGCCAACACAAATACAGATCACCATTTTATTTCTCAGGCCTGCCTGCCACATCAACAGAGGGAGTACGCTTGGCTGAGGTGCAAATAGAGAGAAGAAAAAACATGTCCTCAGATCGAACTAGAGAAAAAGAAACAACACTTAGAGCCAACGTGGGAGAGAGAGAGGGGGAGGGAGAGAGAGAGAGAAAGGGAGGAGAGATAGAGAAGGGGCAGGGAGGGAGATAGAGAGATGGGGAGGGAGAGAGAGAGGGAGGGAGAGAGAGAGAGAAAGGGGGAGAGATAGAGAAGGGGCAGGGAGGGAGATAGAGAGAGGGGGAGGGAGAGAGAGAGGGAGGGAGAGAGAGAGGAGGGAGAGAGAGGAAAGGGGGAGAGATAGAGAAGGGGCAGGGAGGGAGATAGAGAGATGGGGAGGGAGAGAGAGAGGGAGGGAGAGAGAGAGAGAAAGGGGGAGAGATAGAGAAGGGGCAGGGAGGGAGATAGAGAGAGGGGGAGGGAGAGAGAGAGGGGGAGGGAGAGAGAGAGGGGGAGAGGAGAGAGAGAAAGGGGGAGAGATAGAGAAGGGGCAGGGAGGGAGATAGAGAGAGGGGGAGGGAGAGAGAGAGGGGGAGGGAGAGAGAGAGAGAAAGGGGGAGAGATAGAGAAGGGGCAGGGAGGGAGATAGAGAGAGGGGGAGGGAGAGAGAGAGAGAGAAAGGGGGAGAGATAGAGAAGGGGCAGGGAGGGAGATAGAGAGAGGGGGAGGGAGAGAGAGAGGGGGAGAGAGAGAGAGAGAAAGGGGGGAGAGATAGAGAAGGGGCAGGGAGGGAGATAGAGAGAGGGGAGGGAGAGAGAGAGGGGAGAGAGAGAGAGAGAGAAAGGGGGAGAGATAGAGAAGGGGCAGGGAGGGAGAGAGGGAGGGGGAGGGAGATAGAGATAGGGGGAGAGAGAGAGAGAGGGGGGGGGAGAGGGAGAGAGAGAGAGAAAGGGGGGGAGAGATAGAGAAGGGGCAGGGAGGGAGATAGAGAGAGGGGGAGGGAGAGAGAGGGGGAGGGAGAGAGAGAGAAAGGGGGAGAGATAGAGAAGGGGCAGGGAGGGAGATAGAGAGAGGGGGAGGGAGAGAGAGAGGGGGAGAGAGAGAGAGAGAAAGGGGGAGAGATAGAGAAGGGGCAGGGAGGGAGAGAGAGAGAGGGGGAGGGAGATAGAGAGAGGGGGAGGGAGAGAGAGAGGGGAGGGAGAGAGAGAGAGAGGGGGGAGAGAGGGGGAGGGAGAGAGAGGGGAGGGAGGGAGAGAGAGAGAGAAAGGGGGAGAGATAGAGAAGGGGCAGGGAGGGAGATAGAGAGAGGGGGGAGGGAGAGAGAGAGGGGGAGGGAGAGGAGAGAAAGGGGGAGAGATAGAGAAGGGGCAGGGAGGGAGATAGAGAGAGGGGGAGGGAGAGAGAGAGGGGGAGGGAGAGAGAGAGAGAAAGGGGGAGAGATAGAGAAGGGGCAGGGAGGGAGATAGAGAGAGGGGGAGGGAGAGAGAGAGGGGGGAGAGAGAGAGAGAGGGGGAGAGAGAGGGGGAGGGAGAGAGAAGAGGCAGGGAGGGCGATAGAGAGAGAGAGAAGGGAGGGGCAGAAGAGAGCACTTACACAACTTTAGTTTGTATGGATGTTGCATTTTGGATGTTGGATTAATCCACGGCCACGCATGCACTGTTACTGTCAAGAGTGTAAGAAACAAATATTCTATGCTGCGTATAGAATTCTATCTAGTATGTTTTATTTGTCTTTCCTGTGTCTTCAACAAATAATTATGTAATGTCGATCATGTTTTATTCTGTTTTTAGGAGAATAGCTCCACTAATAATGACTCAACATAAATATTAATGTTTTAAACTTGATTTATTTTAGCCCACCTCCTCTCCTACCATCTTTTATCCTCCCTATGTTTACACAATTGTTACGTCCCATGAATTATGCTCCATGTTCACTTCAGCGACTACGGGAACCAGACATGTTATGTTCAAACTAAGGAAAGACGTGCTTTTGTCTCACAGATGTAGCCTGTGAGTATACTTTTACTCTGCAGTCAAATGTGTATTTGAAAGCGGAAAAACATTTTTGAGCAGCCCACTTTAAACAGGGAATGAGTCATCACAGCATAGCTCCTCTTTGTTCTGGGTTTATACAAGTCAGATGAAGATGTGGAGTTGAAGGAAGGAGGAATGGAACTTTGGAAGGGATCGGAAAAAAAAATAAAAATAATTTATTTTACTAGGCAAGTCAGTTAAGAACAAATTCTTATTTTCAATGACGGCCTAGGAACAGTGGGTTAACTGCCTGTTCAGGGGCAGAACGACAGATTTGTACCTTGTCAGCTCAGGGATTTGAACTTGCAACCTTTCAGTTACTAGTCCAACGCTCTAACCACTAGGCTACCCTGCCGCCCCACATTATTATTTACACAGACATTATCGGAGTTCCAAATGAACAACAGATAGCCAAGCGGTTAGATTGTTGGGCCAGTAACCGAATGGTTGATTGTTCAAATCCGCAAGGTGAAAAGTCTGCAAATGCGCCCTTGATCAAGGCACTTAACCCTAATTTCTCCAGGGTTGCTGTTGATAATGGCAGGGCGTGACCCCACTCTCATGGGGATATGCAAAAAAACACATTTCCATTTGTTTCAAATATGTCAAATTTAAGCATCCACCAAATTATTTTGTATTATAAATGGCACCCTATTTCCCATATAGATTTTACCAGGCCCCACACAGCCAAAAATAGTGCACTATCTAGATAATAGGGTGCCATTTGGGACACATAGGTTTTGGTGAGACTCCTCCTTGCCTCTGATAGGTACAGGATATTTTACCTCAGAATTACAGTACCCCACCCAGAGATGTATATTTAAAGCATCCTGTCCCCTCCCTCTTTCCCTGTAAATGACACAAATGACTACTATTATCCTCCTTTCAAATGCACCTACTACAGTGGAAGAATCCCTAAGCGACAATTTTGGAGGAGGGGGCGTTGAAAATTGTATACAGTAAATGTTATAGTCTGGGTGTGAACATTCACAAAAACACATCTTTGAACATTCTAAACTACAAGAATGTAGCCTATGATATACAGTATGCAGTAGGGTGCCATGTTGCAGAAAATATCAATTCTAGCCTGCATGTATAGTTATTATTTATGCATACAGTGGTAGTATCTGATTTTAGCCACAGAAAACTCCTTTGTTGTTGACCCAGTGGGAACATTAATGGAGGACATTAAGCATAAACACCTGCACCCTCTAATCTTCAGCATGTTGAGACTGAGCAGACAGCATTCCTTCACAAAACAGCTTTCCCAGAGTAGCCCCTCTTTAAAACAAGAAACCCGGCCGTAGCCATATCCTGCATTGACTTTGGCAATCATCACTATCACTAAAACGCACAGCTGAGTGTGAGAAGGAAAGTCATTCTAGAAATGTAGCCTAACAAATAAATGTTCATTTGGGAGAATTAATATAGAAAGTTGTCCATTCACCACCACATCAGTGAATCTTTCCATTGTACATCCCTCTCAGAGGTTCAGAGCTCAATGCAGATACAGACAGTTGGAGACCTTCCCAAAAAGAAACATTTCATTAGCTTTGTTCATGCCTGAGCTGAGAGAGATACACAAGCCATCTCTCCCCCCTCACTGCCACATCTCCAAATCTGAATCTCTCTCTCCCTCTCCCTCTCTCCACTTCTCTCTTTCCCTTTCCCCTCTCATTCTAGCTCTATCACCCCCCCCCCTGTCTTTCTATCCCTCTCCTGTCTCTACCTGCCTTGTGCATGATTCTACATCATTCATCAGCTCACTATAGGGGAGAAGTAACACACACCAAATGAGTCTCTGCCTCTCCCTGCCTTTCCCCTCCTGGCCCTGACGCACCCTGCCCTGCCCTGCCCATCCCTGTCTTTACTGAGGGAATGTTATTAGGATTGGAGGGAATGAATGATTTACTGTGGATATAGTCTAGAGCCTAACTGGCCAGCCAGGCCTGGTGATCTGTACAGTTTGGGTGATATGTACAGTACTTCTACCATGTTGAGGTTCTTTGAGAATTATTTCAATGTACAATAAATTAGTTTTAGATCATTTAAAGTGACTCACTTCTGAATACTTACATAGCTGTTATGTTTACTAGTTATTATTCCATGTTAAGTAGGATTTATATCGTATGTTATGATGTTTGTTACACTGAGTTACTGTACTTTCTACTGATTAAAGCAGAGGATTGGAGTACAGTATTCAGGCAAGAAGCTGAAGAAAAAAAAGCATAGAACAATTTTCTAGTCCTCTAAACGGCTCTCCCATTTCCAGTCATTGGTTGGCTTTTGTTCCAGTTTTTCTCCATCCCAATGAGTCTAAGTTTTTCCATGACATATTCTTGAAACTTGATCTCTTCATGGTTTCAAACACAGCTTTACCATCCATGTGTTTGCCTGCTTTTGTTTTATACCAAAGACCCCTAATAGTACCTCATGATGCCTCCAGCTATAGGAGGGAGCAGACTCAGGTACTGTTAAGTTGAGTTCAGGCATGCGAGTGATGAAGATAAAAGGTTTGATTGAATCGTTAGCGCTGAAGTTCCGTATTATAGCCTGAATGAACATTTAAAGGCAATGTTCCCGCATTAGAGGAAACTGCATTCATGGTAAACGCTGCATATGTCGGTTCCATCAGAAATGACCTTCACATTTCAACCACGCTATAGCCCTCAACTTCTGTGATACGGATTGAATAGAGACCATAGGTGAGAGAAAGGGATGGCAGATTGAGGAAGGAAAGGAGAGCATCATTCTGTTCTCATAGACACACGAGTTCAATTCCTCCTGCATCTGGAATCACTTAGTTTCATGTTGCTGGATCCGTTTTAGCAGAGGTCTGCTGTATGACTTCAGCTGTGGTAACAAAACATTTACAGGGAAAAATAGTAACGGCAGTGAACCTGATTGATTTATCAAAATGATTGTTTTGTTGCATTCTCACAGGTAAAATTAATCAGTGCACTTTACTTATTGTGCACTATTTAACCTCATTGGAAAATACATGGCGATTTTTGCATGAAAATTAAATCCTAGCTCGACCCAGGAAGTGTAACAATTGCAGTGGCGTGTATTCATGGCTGCCAAGGGAAGCCGCCCGTAGCATTGAAGGCAAGGAAAGCCAGCGAGCATCTGGCCTCCCTTGACAAAAAAAGTATAAAAATGAACCAATCAGCGTTGAGCTAAACTGAACGAGCTCAACTGTGATTGGTCCTGGCACACAAAAAGAAAGTGTCAAGGGAAGCCAGTTTGGATTTTGGCGTCACTCCTATCAAATCACATTGAGAGCATATATCATTGACAGAAAAACTTTAATTGTTGCATCTCGTATTGTTGTCCTCCGGTGGCTAGCTAGCTAGCTAAAAATGATCCCTTTCCTAAATTAGCCATGGATGGAGATAGGGATTTGGTGTTACTTCATTCTCTGTACTGGCCAATGATTGTAATGGCGAATCAGATTCAACCATTAATTCATACATTTGTTGTGCCCCTGGCCTGAGAGGATGAAAGTTCAATATGTAGCTAGATGTAGAAGGCTAATGTTAACTAGCTAACGTTACTCATGAATGGAAGTTAGGCTAGCGAGCAAGCATTTTAGCCAGGTAGCCTAGGACAATGACAAATTAAAAACATGTACTGTATGACAGAGTGATAAGAGGATGACATTGGCATTTCTCTACAAGTAGGGGGGTCAACATGTTCTTGTAATTGCATGAACGCGCACGCACACACACACACACAAACACACACACACGCACGCACAGAAATCAGAACCATGGAGAGCCACATCATACTTAGCTTACATTGATTGAACTAAATTGTTTTTACAATCTTTTAGTTGTCACTGTATTAGACTAAGCAGAGGTGATTTGATGATGTTGAAATGTTGAAGTTGAAATGGTGCTTGAATAGTGGAGGCAGCTCCTGTTTTCTTTGCGACTTGCAATAGTTGTTTAGCGGACCGAAAATGTCAGAAACATGAACTTGCTTGACCATGCTGTAGGTCATGTAACTTCCTGTTACTGTACATGCAATATACTTAATGAACTTCACTGGACAGAGGTTGCTATCCGGTTTTGTAATAAAACAAAGGTGTGGTTGAATTTATTATGCCACTGTGTCTTCTTATTGTCTCGGTCTTTGAATTAACAGGTTATAGAGTAAACAATTCCATTATCACACAACACATAGGTTGTAATATGTTTTTATGAGTTTTAATTCATGAGTTTTAATTGTGTGCCCTCAATTTGCGTAGATACAATTTGGAAACTCAAGCTATAGGCTGCTGTAGGGCTGAACCTACTGAGTTCTACAATGTTTTAATTATAACCCTTTCCCTGGCTTTTCTCCATTTTGTGTCAGGTTAAATATTAGTCACTATCAGGAGCCACTGTTAGTAATACCCACATACATTTATAACTCACTTTAGTGTTAGTTTTCTTCCATTTTGCATAATTTCATTCCACCGTGTATGTCACAGTTGTTGAAGGATGAGGACCAAGGTGCAGCGTGGTGAGCGTACATTTGACTTTATTTACAAATGACGCAGACAAAAAAAACAATAAACCATACACAACAAACCATGACGCTCAATGCTATGTGCCATCAAACAAAGTTAACCTCCCACAAACACAGGTGGGAAAAAGGGTACCTAAGTATGGTTCCCAATCAGAGACAACGATAGACAGCTGTCCCTGATTGAGAATCATACCTGGCCAAAACATAGAAATAGAAAATCATAGAAACACAAAACATAGAATGCCCACCCCAACTCACGCCCTGACCAAACCAAAATAGAGACATAAAAAGGATCTCTAAGGTCAGGGCGTCACAGTGTAGTTGTTCCTGAGGGTCGCTAGCAATAGTGGATCATGTTAGGCTAACGTTGTGCAATAATTTGGGTCATGTAGCCTATTTGAATCATTATGTAACTCAGACCACACATAGCAGGTTAAACCTGGAGCCTGGCACACGGTTCACAACGAGTGGATCGTTGTCATACAGCTTCATGATGAGTGAAAATTAGGGTCGATTTATAGGACTATAGTTCAACCCCTATTGTACACTTTTTTACACCATCCAATATTTAACGGATTGAACTTGAATATGAATGAATCAAACAACACAGTATTTTTTATTCATCAATATATTTAGTGCTCTCCAAACCTGTTTTTTATGATTCATACATACTTTCTTAACCTTAAAATATGCCTAAATAATCTACAAGATCAGAGTATTTTTTTATCTATCAGTTGGTGTTGAAAGGGAGACGAAGATGCGTAGATGATATTCTTTCATTGATCCCTGTTTTCTAAACCCGTTCTCTTGATGTATTCTAGTCTGTCGACAAAATTCTAATTAAAGGTACACAGTATTTAAAGGGATGTCTTGTACTAAAATCCCCATTGAATGAAAACTCCACAAGACAATCTGTTGGTCAGCAAGTGGGAGGGTTTTCAGCAGTTGAATTACACTTTTACCAGGTAAGTTGACTGAGAACACAGTCTCATTTACAGCAATGATCTGGGGAATAGTTACACGAGAGATGATTAGGTGGCCATGATGGTATTTAGTCAGGACACCAGGGTTAACAGCCCTATGATAAGTGCCATAGGATCTTTAGTGACCACAGAAAGTCAGGACACTCGTTTAACATCCTATCTGAAAGACAGCGCCCTACACAGGGCAATGTCCCCAATCACTGCCCTGGGGCATTTTGATATTATCTTTAGACCAGAGGAAAGAGTGCCTCCTAATTGCCTTCCAACACCAGTTCCAGTAGCATCTGGTCTCCCATCCAGGACCAACACTGCTTATCTTCAGAGGCAAGCCAGTAGAGGGATGCAGGGTGGTATGCTGCTGGTGTTTACATTTATTCACCGTGCGTAAGGGAACCACTCCTGCAAAGCCTGTTACGCACCTTCATAAGGTAAGTCTGAATACCAACTACTGCATAGGACAGGCGTGCATAAGAAATAACACATTTTCGTAGGAACTGGGCACTTAAGCAGATTCAACACTCAATTCAGAACATATTGAATATACTCAGCTGTAATAGATAGCATATGTGAAGCATGGACATTACCTCCCCATCATTTATTTGATATGTTTATCAGTTGTTTCTTTACTTCTGAATTTATTTGTTTAGAACCAATTATAAACATGTGGTTTGTCATGTAATGGTGCCAGACCAGACTGGGGATTGGAGAAGCAGAAATAAGTTAAATAAGCCTGGGTTGGCACAATTTTGACAATAGTTTGAAATGTTTCATTGTCTAATTCAAATTAGTATCACTAAACTAGGGCCATGTTTCTCACATCACACTTTACAATTGCTACGGGTAACTACTTAGCTTGCATGTGATGTAAGATTCCTACATTTCTGTATCTAAGATATCTTCACTCCAGTACAAACACCAGGCACGACAGGCATTCTTTTTACATGACCTCCTGTGGCCAAATTCCTTGGCCGGTTCCAGGCATAAGCAACATAAGCAGTCGCCTAGGCACTAGGGGGCCCCGGGCACAAGGGTCTAGCCAGCAATCTAAACTTGTAGTAATCATGGCTGAATGCCGACGCATGGTACGTGCCCAGGGGCCCTGAGCTCCAGGCGTGCTCCCATTGATTTTGTTGGTCATTTTCATCCAGATGTAATATTAACATGGCATAAGTCATTACAAAATGTGTAGAATTGCAGGGAATAAGTATCAAATAATATCAAATTATTTGGGGGAAACAATTTAGTGCCATACTGTTAAAGATTTCCATTCTACCCCCAAAAAACGATTTCTCAAGCTAAAATTTTACCAGGACTATCTGGGAGTGGTCTGAATGGGGAGGGGAAACTGAAACGAGCTGTTATTGGTAGAGGTTTGGAACCTTCTTTGTTATTGGTCTATTAACCAATTTACCATATGATGACATCACCATGGAAAGCTGAAACCCTGGCTCATGCAAACCTGCTGATTAAAAGGTTTTGTGTAGATTATATTTTCAACCAGCTATCAGGAAATAACACTGATCATTATTTTTCACACTGATGTGTTAGTTTCACCAGCTGTTGTACAATATAGTACAAAGGAAAAACATATAGTTTTGACTGCATTGGGTCTTTAAAACTGCTACAATGTACACGATATATACAAAAGTATGTAGACACCCCTTCAAATGAGTGGATTCGGCCATTTCAGCCACACCTATTGCTGACAGGTGTGCAATCTCCATAGGTAAACATTGGCAGTAGATTGGCCCTACTGAAGAGCTCAGTGACTTTCAATGTGGCACCGTCATAGGATGCCACCTTACCAACAAGTCAGTTTGTCAAATGTCTTCCCTGCAAGAGTTGCCCTGGTCAACATAAGTCATTTTATTGTGAAGAGGAAATGCCTAGGAGCAACAACAGCTCAGTCGCGAAGTGGTAGGCCACATAAGCTCAGAGAACGGGACCAGCGAGTGCTGAAGCGCACATCACATAAAAATTGTTTGTCCTCGGTTGCAACACTCACTACCAAGTTCCAAACTGCCTCTGGAAGCAACATCAGTACAAGAACTGCTTGTCGGGAACTTCATGAAATGGGTTTCCATGGCCGAGCAGCCGCACACAAGCCTAAGATCACCATGCGGAATGCCAAGTGTAAGCTGGAGTGGTGTAAAGCTCGCCGCCATTGGACTCTGGAGCAGTGGAAACGTGTTCTCTGGAGTGATGAATCATGCTTCACCATCTGGCAGTTCGACGGATGGATCTGGGTTTGACGGATGCCAGGAGAACGCTACCTGCCCCAATGCATAGTGCCAACTGTAATGTTTGGTGGAGGAGGAATAATGGTCTGGGGCTGTTTTTCATGGTTCGGGCTAGGCCCCTTAGTTCCAGTGAAGGGAAATCTTAATGCTACAGCATACATACCAATGACATTCGAGACGATTCAGTGCCCCCGTGCACAAATCAAGGTCCATACAGAAATGGTTTGTTAAGATTGGTGTGGAAGAACTTGACAGGCACAGAGCACTGACCTCTACCCCATCAAACTCCTTTGGGACCAATCGTGAACGCCGACTGCGAGCCAGGTCCAATTGCCCAACATCAGTGCTCAACCTCACTAACGCTCTTGCGGCTGGATGGAAGCAAGTCACCTCAGCAATGTTCCAACATCTAGTGGAAAGCCTTCCCAGAAGAGTGGAGACTGTTCAATCAGTGAAGGGGGACCAATATTAATGCCATATAAATGCCTGTGATTTTTTCAATGAGATGTTCAAGCAGGTGTCAGAATAAATATATATTTTATAAATGTTTCTCTCCGCTGTCAAGAGGGGTGCAAATAAAATGTTTTGCTGCGAAGTGTTGGGCCCCCCAACCAAATCTTGTTTAGGGCCCCCAAAAGGCTAGAGCTGGCACTGACCAATTCTTATATATCTGAATGAACAATAGGTGTAACCACTGAATGGAAACGTTTTTTTAATCAACTCAATCTACCACCATGATCTGTAATTAAAATCAGTCACGAGACCAAAATGTTCTGGGAGAAGTTGTCGTCTGAATTCACACCCATCCCATCTCTCTCCCAGCCGGCAACTCCTCCTTACCCCTCCTAACCTCCCTAACTGTTATCACCGCCACTAAATCAGTAATGACTCTGTCCTTATTATATAGTGACGAGCAGCACGACTACCTCGTTTAACACCACAAATAGTGTTCAGGAAAAACTGTAGGCTGCTGTACCGTCTCAACACAATAAAAATCCCACATTGACTGGCAGAAAGTAAGGTTGAGAGGTTGCTTTTAATCCTAGTGTTCTCTGGGACTGAGTCTGTGGCACAGCCTTTCAATCTGTGTCCCAAATGAAATCCCAATTGAAATCCTACTCCAGAGCCCTGGTCAAAAGTAGTGCATTATGTAGGGAATATGGTTCCATTTGGGCCACAGACTCTGTTATTGTAAGCACTGGTCCCGCTGGAAGACTAAACATTTGTGTGCGGAAAGGATGAATCATGAGGCAGAACACACTGTCCGTGCAGCTCAGACAGAACAGAACAGACTGCAGCACCAGCTCTCTGCCTCAACGCCCCGGCTGCTAGTTAGTGCACATCTGGATAGAGCGGATGAACTAAAGAATGAGGAAAAAATGGAGTACAGACTGCAGCTCAACAAATAACCCAGCTCTCTGCCTCTCTCTCTCTCTCTCTCTCTCTCTCTCTCTCTCTCTCAGCACCAACCCCAGTCGCTAGTAACAGACACATCTGGCTAGATGGGGGTGGGGGGGGACTTGGGATGATTATAAAATGGAGAGAAAATAAAATAATAAAATGGAGCGAATAGATAATGAAACTTAAACACAAAAAATGGTTCATATGGAGATCTCTCTGACAATAACAGAACAATAAAGCAACGTTTAAAAATGATTATAGACCTAAATCAAGAAAACAAGAAAAGGGCCATTATTTACCATCATGTTGGTAAATAACATTTTATCCTAAAAAGATCATGCTCTATTATACTGTAAGTAGTAAGTTCAGCCTCAACGCAACTTGTGAGGCAACATCCTCCCAAGATCTCTGCACTGCAGTATAAACGTGTCTGGATGGCCCAATGGTGTAAGCTGTGCGGCCTCCTCGACTGTGTCCTAAATGGCACTCTATTCCCTGTTTAGTACACTATCTAGGGAATGGGGTGCTATTTATGACACAACCCTCCACCGCAGTCACGACCCTCTTGAGGGCTAGCCAGAGAAAAGACCCCCTCCCACACTCAGCCCCATTGTTTTCTTTGAAAATCAGGATGGAAGAACCAGGGTCGCACCGCTGGAGAACAGAACTGAAAGGCCTCACACAACAACCCAGACCTTTCTCCGAGTATCTGTCAGGGTTATTTTCTGGAAAAAGTGGGTTGACACATGTTAATGTTGGCTTTTTGTTACCTTGTAATTAGCATATAATTTCCATGTTATTATCTTATTGCCACTAGACTGCCATGTATGGTTGGCTAGATTTAGGTAGATGCTGTTATTTTTGTATTGATTGGTTTTGGTATGATGAACAGCATGTGAAATCATGTGAAACCATGTGTTTTTAGAACACTTCACATGTGATG
Source organism: Oncorhynchus tshawytscha (assembly GCF_018296145.1). Classification (NCBI taxonomy): domain Eukaryota; kingdom Metazoa; phylum Chordata; class Actinopteri; order Salmoniformes; family Salmonidae; genus Oncorhynchus; species Oncorhynchus tshawytscha. The sequence continues at coordinate 25,967,447 of NC_056453.1, forward strand.
TTATTTTACATTTTCACATGGGATTTCACAGGTGATGCCCTGTAAACAAAGATGAGTTGTTATGAGACACATACAGTGCTTTTAATACACAGTACATATCTGACGTAGATGACTACATTGTGTATGTTTATTTATACAGTTATTATTATTCAAAATGTCCTTACCTGGGATTTGAACATTCCAATTGTCCTGCTACACCACCATGCATGTGTTAATAATTGATTTCAACTGTATTCCTACACTTTGTACTTCAAAGTTAATCTCAGCCTTGTTAAAACAACACTCATGAAAAAAAACAAATATATTTATCATAGTGATTCAGGAGAAACATTAAAGCAGGATAATATTCCCCACCAACATTAGACAACTATACAGAAAACCCCCAAATTGCTGAAATAATTCAATGGAATCAATGATGAGAGAATAGTCAGAATAACTCAAATAGCAGTGCAAATGGCCCTCTTTTACTAAGTGCAGATATGTATTATAGGTATTGAATGTATACAAGAAAGCTATAGCCCATTTGGTGTATCAGAAAGGTCAGTATACATCAAATCCAGAGGTTGGGAGTTTAAATCCCAGGTGGGGTCGTACTTTATCTGAACAGCAATAATGCATGAAAAACATGATCACATGTGAAGTTTCAAATGTTAAGTGTTTAAAAAACATGTTTTCATGTGAAATGTCACAAATGAAGTCTTCTGAAAATACTTGAATTCACATGTGTAATGTCACATGTGAAGCGTTCCAAAAACACATGTTTTCACAAGTTATCACATGTAGAAACACATGATTTCACATGCGGACACATGAAACGTGACATTTCATAATTGTATATTATAGTTTGATTACATTTTAGGGTATCTGAGGATTAATAGAAATGTATTTTGACTTGTTGAAACAAAGTTTAGGGGTAGATTTTCGGGTTCCTAACTTGGCATGTTGCGAGTGGATAACTCAAATCGATGGCGACAACTAAACTGACTTTTTGGGATATAAAGAAGGATTTGATCTAACAAAACGTCACTACATGTTATAGCTGGGACCCTTTGGATGACAAAGCAGAGGAAGATTTAATCACTATTTTACCTTTATTTAACTAGGCAACTTCTACAGGCTAGGCGTCCCGCTAGCGGGACAACTTCCAGTGAAGCTGGAGGGCGCACAATTCAAAAGAAAATTCTTAGGGGCCTCCTGGGTGGCGCAGTGGTTAAGGGCGCTGTACTGCAGTGCCAGCTGTGCCACCAGAGACTCTGGGTTCGCGCCCAGGCTCTGTTGTAACCGGCCGCGCCCGGGAGGTCCGTGGGGCGACGCACAATTGGCCTAGTGTTGTCCGGGTTAGGGAGGTTTTGGCCGGTAGGGATATCCTTGTCTCATCGTGCACCAGCGACTCCTGTGGCAGGCCGGGCACAGTGCACGCTAAACAAGCTTGCCAGGTGCACGGTGTTTTCTCCGGTGCGGCTGGCTTCCGGGTTGAATGAGCGCTGTGATAAAAAGCAGTGCGGCTTGGTTGGGTTGTGTATCGGAGGACGCATGACTTTCAACCTCCGTCTCTCCCGTATGTTTCAAGCAATAAGTATGAACCTGGTGACAATACAGAAGCATCGATGAACTCTCAACCAAGAGGTTACAAGTTCAAATTCCCAAAGAATGAATATATACTCTGTGACGTCAGTCCTTGAGCACTGCTAGTTTTACATTAGTTATGTTGGTGGTGATAATTTGACAATTATTTACTTGATTATGGGCAGCTTTTAGCAAAGTGCCAATAAGTCTGTGGCCCATATCTCTTTCGCGCGCACAGATCTGGTGGTGTAGCTGCACTGTAGCAGGACATTTCAGTTTGCTAGCGAATGAGACGTTATGAGTTCAAATTCTATTTAAGGCTAGGTCACAGTACACAATTATATAATTAACACCTTCAAGTTGTTGTATACATTTACTTTATTTTTACTGCAACTTTAGGCAAAGTGCAGAAGTGTATTCTTGACAATAAATATATAGCCGATCACCACTAAGTCAACAGACCTGGTGGTGTAGCAGGAACTTCACGTAGCTAGCAACCAAGCGGTTGTGAGTTCAAATCCCAATTGAGGTTATATTCAGCAAACAACATCACACTGTGCTAACACATTCAGTATCATAGTCATGTTTACATGTCACATTTATTTCACATGGAATTGTGTTTTCACATGTGCTCACATGATGATTTCATGATTACACAGTAGGCTTACTGTGCTACACATCAAACACTTTGTTTTCTTCCTGTCTTAGTCGCTAAATATCTCTATGTAACCTCTGATTGTTACACATTCAAGCAGTGGACAAAGGTACTTAAGATTCTCTTTAAATATATATTGTATATACAGTAAATGCACACTGTAAGTGAAAGCATTTTAAAACTCTTCCAACTGTTCCTAAACCACTTGTTTAGGTAAATAAATGTTTCTGCTGTGTTAAGAAAGCATAATATTTTGTCTACCCAGATGAGACAAATGAACAGTGGTGGTCTGAGGAATCTAAACCAACTGTAAGAGATGTAGTCAGCATGTCCATGTAAGGTACTGGTACGTAGGTTCCCTGCTCTCTCTCAGATGGAAGCTAGGGTCCCCCCCTAGTGCCTGTTCCTATGTCTGGTGTGTTGCCCACCAGTGAACCATATCCCTCTCTGGATCTGCATGTTGGAACTGCCTCACTAACACAATTAGTTGTTTATACAGGAAGAAAAAAGATCAATGGGGCTGTACGGGAGGATGAGGGGGCTATTGTGTGGGGGTTGGGGTTAGGGTAGAGCTTCAAGATTAATAGAGAAATATGATACTCTGTATTATTAGCAAGGGAAACATCTGAGAAGAGGAGAGGAGGGAAGTGCAGTTTCATGTATTCTACAGGAGTGTGAAAAGAGCTCGGGAGAAAAACTGTGGCTCTCAAACACAAAACTGGTTTTATAGTTTTACTGTTGTCATCACCCCTTGCCTTTTTGGGGGATTTGACAACTTTTTTTCTCTGTAGTTCTGAATATTTCGCAAATGCATTTTGAAGCATTCCCTTTTACGCAGTCAATGGCCAGGGTTGGGGAGTAACTGATTACATGTGTGCAAAGCTGTCATTGTTTAACACTTTTTCGGTTACTACATTATTCCATATGTGTTATTTCATAGTTTTGATGTCTTCACTATTATTCTACAATGTAGAAAATAGTAAAAGAAAAGAAAAACCTTTGAATGAGTAGGTGTGTACAAACTTTTGACTGGTACTGTATATTCATTGATTCTTGAACATTATCATTTATAAATGCCTCATGAGCTTAGTTCAACTGTCACACTCCATGAGATCCTAAAATATAAGCTTGTTTTTCTCCAATGTTTGTAAACATTGTAAATGTAAATGAACAACGTAAAGCCTCACAACATGGTTACAACAATAATGTTGATATCATGGATGATCAGTCCTTCCTCTGTCTATTAATCTGAGAGTGGTTACAATACTCCAGGCCCATCCTTCAGCTTTTTACCAAAACAGAGGCAGGGTGGCCGTTTTGTTATTGTTTAATCTGTGGATTTGCTCTTTAAACAGCTGCATATGATCAAGATGTCAAAGTGTCACCAATAAAAAGGTAAACAATAGGCCTATAGCAAATTCAGCACATGGCATTCATTTTTCAAATGTAAATAGCACTTTTCAGTAGTGCTCAAAGCATGCCATTTCATGAGCGCAGCATTTATTTTTCAACTCGAATCAATGAGCCCAATCAGTCCTCCATGACATAAACAACAGAGGAGGGCTGGCTCATAAATCCTTAGTTTTGGGGCTATGCTCAGGTAAAACAATTTGGCTAGTCTATACTTATACATATTTCCAAGTCCTAGTCTTGAAGATCAAGGGGTATAACATTTATTGGAATGATTGGAATTCTGATAGACTTTGGTTTTTAATGTAAATAAATATTTTAATCGTATTATTATATGTAGTAGAAAGGGATGGGTTAGAAGAAGCCTACATAACCAACCCATAAAGTAAAATGTAACATCCATATATGACCAGCTATGTAAACTTTCACATTGATTTATCCTGCAATAGATGTGGTTCAATTGGTAACATGCATTTTTGTCTTCTTCTAATGCCTCTCAAGGGGAAAGGAATCTAAAAGTAACAATGTAATCAGATTACGTTACTGAGTTTGGGTAATCCAAAAGTTACGTTACTGATTACAATTTTGGACAAGTAGCTAGTAACTATAATGGATTACATTTAGAAAGTAACTTACCCAACTCTGTCTATGGCATAGATTAGAACAGAAATATGCATCTCTGTACAGATACATCTCAAAAGATACATCTCGATTACATAAGTGTGCTGATCTTTCTCCTTTTTTCATCTGTGTACATCTAAAATTCTGAGAACAAAGGGAAATCAGCAAGCTCAACTTCTCCACTCATCAGTTTTCAGCACTGGAAAAAAACATATATATTCTTATCCTCCTGCTACTTTAATCTATAATGTGAGTTGGGAACACACAATAGATTGTGGTGCTGTGGTTTTGGAGGTAGTGATTTGTATTGTTTTCATGTGGCAAGATGGAATGTGTTTCTATCCTGCGGCTATGATCAGTCTGTGTCACTCAGTTTGAGATTGAAAAAACAAACTCTCGACAGCACGCTGGACACTCTTGTATGCTCCTCAATGTTGGATCTTAAACTAGTGTTTTGGTCAGTAGACCTTCATCAGGGTTTAGAGAGAAGTACTCTATGTCTTTTGCTCTCCTCTTTTGGAGGTATTTTCTCTCCTTTCACTCTGTTATTGGATGCCGAAAAGGGGCTTGTCTTTGCTCCAACTCGTTCCTCTACTTTGACTTAAATTATTACTCCTATAGGTACTGTAACTGCATCGGCTTCCTCCATCTCCCCATTCCTGGGCTTGGTTTGGAGGGCAAGGGTCAGACAGTTGTTGTTGCCAGGTGCAGGAATCTCATGTCTGAGACATAGAACAGAAGAGACTTGAGGCACTCTACCAAATTCTACAGTATACACATTCTAAAGAACACATACTCAGATTATGGGCTCTATTCAATCTGTATCGCGAACGTTCAGCATTACAGTGTGATTGAAGTTTAAAGGCAGTGTTCCCACTTTAGCGGAGACTACATTCATGGAAAACGCTGCATATGTTGGCTCAATCGGAAATGACCTTTACATTTCTATCACGCAATCTGTAACGCTTCAGCCATCCAGATTGAGTAAAGCACGAGATCACCTCTAGCCTCTACACTCTTCTTACAGCCACATTACAATGGACAGTGGAATGGAAAAACAATGGTTGATCTATCTCTATTAACAATGTGACTAAACTCTGTGACATGTCATATGCAACACAAAAGGTGTTTTTCGGGAAAGAGTCCACAATGTTTACACTAACTGAACAGAAAGGAAAAACGTTCCTCCAAACATCTCCAAAGAAGTGTCCTTGCCTTGGTTTACACAAATCACAGCATACACCAACTGTTCTCCTTTTTGTGGCCTCCTATACTCTCCTCTCCAAGCCTCAATCTCTTTCTCTCATACTACTCTCCTCCTCCAGAGAAGAACATGAAACATAATTTAAAATGAGCAGCAGTCCCACAGGAAGCACGGGACTGCTGAAAAGGGAAAGGGGAGGAGCTGCCAAGATGCATTCCTCTGCTTTGAGTCAGACGTAAAGCTCAGGGGAGCTATTAGAGACTCTTCCAAAGTGACAGAACGCCACTGCCAGATCCCTGGAGCTGGAACGCCAGCATGAAGCATGCTGCCCAGTCCAGACAGGTACTGTTGCAGAGGTTGTGAGTAAAATAGGAGAGGAAAAACACAAAGGTACATTCAGGGTTCAGTTCTCTTAAGTTGTGTTCCAAATGGAACTCTATTATCTGGTCAAAAGTAGTGCACTATATAGGTAATATGAAGACAAAATTGTTTTACAACTGTTGGAATCATCCAAGATAACATTTACAGCAGGCTGTTATTACAGCCCATTGCTCCTTATAACAGCTTTTATTAATGCATAATGACTATTATATATTCATAAACACATAATTGGTTTATAGAACCAATAGTGGGATGTAGGCTACTAGTCTGCCCTAGCTAGTTTATTGGTCAAGCTTAGATGTGCCCATTATTTTTGCAAGATTGTTGGAATGTTCATAAACAACTAGCTAACTTCCTCTAGCTACCATACAGCCTGCCATGCAGTAAAATGGAGTGCCTGAGGTGATCTAAGTCTTTCCCACAGTTTTACAGGGAGCTGGCATCTTCACCTCCACTATTTGTGCTGTGAGAGAACGTTCTATGTCCCAAGTGGCACCCTATTCCCTATTTAGTGCATTAGTGCCATTACGGACGTACCCTATGACTGGGGCCTGTCTGTGTTTTTCTCTCCGGATGGAATGAAGAAGGTGTAGCTGCAGACAATGTTGAACTCGTCTTGACTTGGGGCCTGATACTTGACACGGCCAAAGTCAGATGAGTTCCATTCCAAAGAATCATCTGTTCTACTGATGCACAGATAATCTGAACAGTCTGTGTGTTCTGTGTGTGTTTTCAACCTGGCATATGCAACGTGGAAGAAAGAGGAAAGTAGCAGTGTTTTACATTTATTGGGCCTTTTAAAGAGTGAAAATGGTTGGACTGGACACTTTCAATTGATGGGACTTTCCATCTAGGCTAGATAAACACAGTCGATAGAGTTTGGCCAAAGTCAAAGAGAAACATTTCAGCAGAGCCCAAAAACGAAGTCTGGTTTGGTTTCCTCCACAGAAAGAAACACAGACATGGAGAAAAATGTGTTTACTCGCTTTTATTTCTTACAGATTTACATGGTTTGGCAGAACAATGTAGACACACTCGCACGCACGCATGCACGCACACACACACTCAATGTCTGCAAAATCAGAATCACACAAAAAGCGGGTAAATAGTTGAGATGTGAAATCCCAAGAGACTGCTCTGAGAGATGGAGGGAATAGGTGAAAAGGCTTGTCAGGTTGGATGTGACACTCCCCACTCTTTAGCACCATCATTATTACATCTGGTTGATCCACTACTTGTGTCTGTAATCCATTGGTGTCCTCTCCACGCTGCTCTGACTGAGCCTTCCTCTCGTCTCGGCTGTCTGCTCAGGCCCCTCAGATTGGAACCAGCTGTGGATGCTGGCTGCAGTACAGCCCTGAGGAGAAACACACGTACACATAGTGCTGTGGAGAGAGAGGCTGGGTCTGGCAAGCCCAGGGGAGGAGTCAACATCTGGAACCAAGGAAGGAGAAAGTGAAGTGGTGAAACAAAAGAGACCCCAGCAACAAGTCTGTTCTCTCTGTCCGCTGCTGCTGCTCTGAGCCAATGGGAGATCACCATGTTGCCGAGTTAGTCAGAAGGAGGAGTCGAAAATACATTCTGGGAACTTTTTAAATTTAATTCTGTAAAGGGGTTGGGGGGTTGGGGTCTATTCCATTATTCACATTTTTCAAAGAAGGTATTTACTTCTCAACAACATTGAATAATTAACTAAACTATAGAGGCCAGTCATAATTTGGATGATATCCCTATGTCTACAGTAGGCCATAATCTGTTAGGTCTTTGACCAACCATAGTGATAGTAACAGTGCCCATTGAAGAGAAACCACACCACTGCTCTCTCTTGATACAAGCGTGTGCCTCAATATATCGCTTACAGTATGAACAGCCCTTAGCAGTAATGGGGAAGAGGATATAGAATAGGTCCGCCTATCCAATAATCCTCTGATAAAGTGGTGCTGTACAGTACCAAATTAGTTATTTGTATTACTGCCTTCATGAATACGTTCAGGCTTACTCTTTCAGGACGTTTAATTCATCTTTAATTACTACCACACTGTACTGCCTCTGCCCCATAAATGGCATGGAAAAAGTTAGTGTCCAATTATCTTCCCACAGAGTTTATTACTTTTACAGTTTTTAAAGACTCCTTCTAGAGAGTAATACCACACGCACACGGAAAACACCAAGGCATTTTTAACTCAAATACTTCTAGTAAGTTGAACTCAAAGTTAATGAAACATCATTATTACTTAAAATGTTTGTGGTACTGACTCAAGACTAAATGAGAAGTTACACCAACTAATTTATTTTAAGATATGATAAAAATCCCAGCATGCTCTACTACAGGTGGATTTTTGGGGAATTGTTTTTAATATCTGTATTTTTGCAGGTACAAAATGTTATGCTACACAAAGATAAAAAATAAAAAAATTCTGAACTAATCCAATCATTTAATTTTTGCACTCATGACTGAATTGGTTCATCCAGTTTAAATGGCTTAGGTAGTTTCCTGTCACTGCTTTTAACCCAAACAGTCATTATAAATGCAGGTTGTGGGTGAATACAAATATCAACTGTTGGACAGCCTAACGCTGACTAGATTCCAATAGGAATTACACATCACTTTGCAAGCCAGCATAATGTGAACTACAGTTAGGGTTGCCAAATTCTGGTCAATTTACCAGGTTTTTCCAGAAATACTGGTTTGAAGATTACTGGAATTTTGCAACTAGAAGGCCTGATGTGGCCTGTAAACTTTGAGTTTCAGGCCACTGTATAAGGCCTTATGATATATATAAAGGTTAAATTATAGTGATAATATTGGCCTAGGAACTCACTTTGAGAAGTGACAAACACAGTCATGGGTGGTAACTCTACAATTCAATCGAAAAGGCAAGACATACAATTATTAGAGGCGTGGCTTAGTGGGGGCGTTACATTTAAGTATACAGTGCCTACGGAAAGTATTCAGACCCCTTGACTTTTTCCACATTTTGTTAAGTTACAGCCTTATTCTAAAAAATATATATTTATTTTATTTATCCTCATCAATCTACACACAATACATCATAATGACAATGCAAAAACAGGTGTTTATAAATGTTTACAAATGTATAAAATAAAATAGAAATATTATATTTACATAAGGATTCAGACCATTTCCTAAGTAGTTTGTTGAAGCACCTTTGGTATGACGCTACAAGCTTGGCACACCTGTATTTGGGGACTTTCTCCCATTCTTCTTTGCAGATCCTCTTAAGATCTGTCAGATTGGATGGTGTGTGTTGCTGCACAGCTATTTTCAGGTCTCTCAAGAGATGTTCGATCGGGTTCAGGTCACTCAGGGCCACTCAGGGACATTCAGAGACTTGTCTTGAAGCCCCTCCTGCATTGTCTTGGTTGTGTGCTTAGGGTCGTTGTCCTGTTGTAAGGTGAACCTTCGCCCCAGTCTGAAGTCCTGAGGGATCTGGAGCAGGTTTTCATCAAGGGTCTCTCTGTACTTTGCGCCATTCATCTTTGCCTCGATCCTGACTAGTCACCCAGTCCCTGTCACTGAAAAACATCCCCACAGCATGATGCTGCCACCACCATACTTCCCCGTAGGGATGGTTCGAGGTTTCCTCCAGACGTGAAACTTGGCATTCAGGCCAAAGAGTTCAATCTTGGTTTCATCAAACCAGAGAATCTTGTTTCTCATGGTCTGAGAGTCTTTAGGTGCCTTTTGGCAAACTCCAAGCGGGCTGTCATGTGCCTTTTACTGAGGAGTGGCTTCCGTCTGGCCACTCTACCATAAAGGCCTGATTGGTGTAGTGCTGCAGAGATGGTTGCCCTTCTGGAAGGTTCTTCCATCTCCAAAGAGGAACTCTGGAGCTCTGTCAGAGTGACCATTGGGTTTTGGTCACCTCCCTGACCAAGGCCCTTCTCCCCCTATTTGCTCAGTTTGGCCAGGTGGCCAGCTCTAGGAAGAGTCTTGGTGGTTCCAAACTTCTTCCATTTAAGAATAATGGAGGCCACTCTGTTCTTGGGGACCTACAATGCTGCAGAAATGTTTTGGTACCCTTCCCCTGATCTGAGCGTCAACACAATCCCGTCTCGGAGCTCTACGGACAATTCCTTTGACCTCATGGCTTGGTTTTTGCTCTGACATGCATTGTCAACTGTGGAACCTTATATTGACAGTTTTGTGCCTTTCCAAATCATGTCCATCAATTGAATTTACTACAGGTGGACTCAAACAAGTTGTAGAAACACCTCAAGGATGATCAATGGAAACAGGATGCAACTGAGCTTAATTTCGAGTCTGAATACTTATGTAAATAGGGTATTTCTGTTTTGCTTTTTTATACATTTGCAAACATTTCTAAAAATCTGTTTTTGCTTTGTCATTATGGAATATCATACGTAGATTGAGGAGGGAATTAGTTTTTTTCTCCATTTTAGAATAAGTCTGTAACGTAACAAAATCTGGAAATGTCAAGGGGTCTGAATACTTTCCGAAGACACTGTACTTTACTAAAAAAAATGTATTAGTGCACACACTCACCATATTCCTTATGGTAGGTTTCATCCTCAACTGACCTGCCTACTTTAATTCTCAGACTAGTGCTCTTTAGGAAAATAAGAATTACATGTAAATGTAACATATCTCATACCCAGTCCTCTGTCCAGACTCCTGTATCCTGACACTCAGGATGGAATTCAATCTTAACACATCTGACATTTGGGGTAATGCATTTTAATGTGTGTTTGATTTGGACAGCAGTGTGTCCCGGGTTGAGGGGAGTTTACACTCCTAAAAGTTCTAAAACGTGATTCTCAGGTTTGAATATAAGAAATAAGGCCAGAATTCAAACCTAATTGCATATTTTCTGCTTTGTTTTTGGGTACTTTCAGAGTGATTTTCACTTTATTTTTCTGCAATAAATCTAATTTACTCTAAGTTTTAACAGCAGGCCTAGATGCAGATGAGGGATACATACAATTACGCATAGATGGATGGAGGGACGAGTATGTAGTGAGAGAGGAACTAGCATCACACAGCCTGAGCCGACCCTAACAGAGAAGGCATTGTCCTCCTGGGTCAGATTCCCCAGTCCTCCATTACCTCCATTACCAACCCACAGCATGCCCACCAATCTGTCCGGGAGGAAATGTTCATTTAGTCCAGGAAGTCTGTGGTTTCCCACACCTTGGAGTTCAGAAATGCGTTCCAAATGGAACCCTATATTGTGCGATACTTTTGACCAGATGCCTATGAGCCCTGGTCAAGCGTGGTGCACTAAATAAATAAGGAATAGGATGCCATTTGGGATGGAGCCCAGGTCTAGTCCAAAAAACAGGTTGTTACACAGGTTATAACAACATAGGTGAGAATAGTAGTGGTAGGCCCAATCGGGTCTACAAGATAAATGTAACATAATTGACCTTTTAAAGAACTTAATTGTCTTCTGTGGTTGAGTTGTTACTGTAAACAATGCAATGGCTCCCAAAACCACAGTGAATTTTCAGGTGTATTTATTGCTGTAGTGCCGGTTTGTTTTGGGTTCTAAGTTAGCATACAGTGGGGCAAAAAAAGTATTTAGTCAGCCACCAATTGTGCAAGTTCTCCCACTTAAAAAGATGAGAGAGGCCTGTAATTTTCATCATAGGTACACTTCAACTATGACAGACAAAATGAGAAAAAAAAATTCCAGAAAATCACATTGAAGGATTTTCAATTAATTTATTTGCAAATTATGGTGGACAATAAGTATTTGGTCAATAACAAAAGTTTATCTCAATACCTTGTTATATACCCTTTGTTGGCAATGACAGAGGTCAAACGATTTCTGCAAGTCTTCACAAGGTTTTCACTCACTGTTGCTGGTATTTTGGCCCATTCCTCCATGCAGATCTCCTCTAGAGCAGTGATGTTTTGGGGCTGTTGCCGGGCAACACAGACTTTCAACTCCCTCCAAAGATTTTCTATGGGGTTGAGATCTGGAGACTGGCTAGGCCACTCCAGGACCTTGAAATGCTTCTTACGAAGCCACTCCTTCGTTGCCCGGGCGTTGTGTTTGGGATCATTGTCATGCTGAAAGACCCAGCCACGTTTCATCTTCAATGCCCTTGTTGATGGTAGGCTTTGTTACTTTGGTCCCAGCTCTCTGCAGGTCATTCACTAGGTCCTTGTGATCATTTTGACCCCATGGGGTGAGATCTTGTGTGGAGCCCCAGATCGAGGGAGATAATCGGTGGTCTTGTATTTCTTCCATTTCCTAATAATTGCTCCCACAGTTGATTTCTTCAAACCAAGCTGCTTACCTATTGCAGATTCAGTCTTCCCAGCCTGGTGCAGGTCTACAATTTTGTTTCTGGTGTCCTTTGACAGCTCTTTGGTCTTGGCCATAGTGGAGTTTGGAGGGTGACTGTTTGAGGTTGTGGACAGGTGTCTTTTATACTGATAACAAGTTCAAACAGGTGCCATTAATACAGGTAACGAGTGGAGGATAGAGGAGCCTCTTAAAGAAGAAGTTACAGGTCTGTGAGAGCCAGAAATCTTGCTTGTTTGTAGGTGACCAAATACTTATTTTCCACCATAATTTGCAAATAAATTCATTATAAATCCTACAATGTGATTTTCTGGATTTTTTTTCTAATTTTGTCTGTCATAGTTTAAGTGTACCTATGATGAAAATTACAGGCCTATCTCATCTTTTTAAGTGGGAGAACTTGCACAATTGGTGGCGGACTAAATACTTTTTTGCCCCACTGTATGTCCCTATTGGTCCAGGTCAAACTGTCTTCACTACACAGAGAATGTCATTTGGGATGCAGTCTAATAGCTTTTTTGTGTAATAACTTGTTCAACTTTGACTGATGTCATTTAGTAGAGGAATTTGGGAAAATGTCACAATGACATCACTGAAGGAGGAAAATTAAGAATTTTCTGAAGTGATTTGGACAGCAGTGTGTCCCGGGTTGAGGGGAGTTTACACTCCTAAAAGTCCTAAAAATGTGATTCTCAGGTTTGAATTGAAGCAATAAGGCCGGACTTCAAACCCAATTGCATATTTTCGGCTTTGTGTTTGTGCACTTTTAGAGTGATTTTCACTTTATTTTTCTGCAATAAAACTAATTTACTCTAAGTTTTAACAGCAGGCCTAGATGCAGATGAGGGATACATACAATACGCATAGATGGATGGAGGGATGAGTGTGTAGTGAGAGAGACACTAGCATGTTCAACTTTGTTCAAATTTGACCGATGTTGTCATTAGTAGAGGAATTTGGTAAAATGTCACAATGACATCACTGAAGGAGTAAAATTAAGTATTTTCTGAAGTGAATATTTTCTTGGTTTGAAAGGCCAAAGCAGTTGAACTTCAAAATCTTTCTAAACGTCTCCCTTCACATACAGCATTGCAATTGTGTGGAGTTTCCTCAATAGCTTTGTCCTCTGACCTGTAAATGTCCCATAGTGAACCATTATGTATTCATTCATTATGTATTCATTCATTATGTATTCATTCATTATGTATTCATCCATTATGTATTCATTTATTTTCATCTCAATATGATCATGTCCATTGTAGAAAATAAATGGATTTGTGTTCAGTTTTATTGTTATTATATGATATTGTATTGGTAATACAGAGATACATTCTGTTTTATACAGAAACAAATATCCACTTTGACAGTAGGCTACAATGAATTTGAAATGGTCACATATAATCAAATCAAATCAAGTTTTATTGGTCACATACACATGGTTACATAGTTCAGATAGATTACTTGTTAGATATTACTGCACTAACTAATTCCCAACAACTACCTAATACACACAAATCTAAAGTGATGGAATAAGAATATGTACATATAAATATATGGATGAGTGATGGCTGAGCGACATAGGCAAGGTGCAATAGATGGTATAAGGTACAGTATATACATATGAGATGAGTAATGTAAGATATGTTAACATTATTACGGTTGCATTGTTTGAAGTGACGAGTGATCCATTTATTAAATTGGCCAGTGATTTGAGTCTCTATGTAGGCAGCAACCTCTCTGAGTTAGTGATTGCTGTTTATCAGTCTGACGGCCTTGAGATAGAAGCTGTTTTTCAGTCTCTCGGTCCCAGCTTTGATGCAACTGTACTGACCTCATCTTCTGGATGATAGCTGGGTGAACAGACAGTGGTTCAGGTGATTGTTGTCCTTGATGGTTTGTTGGGCCTTCCTGTGACATCAGGTGCTGTAGGTGTCTTGGAGGGCAGGTAGTTTGCCCCCGGTGATGCGTTGTGCAGACCACACCACCCTCTGGAGAGCCTTGTGGTTGAAGGCGGTGCAGTTGTCGTACCAGGCGGTGATACAGCCCGACAGTATGCTCTCGATTGGTATCTGTAAAAGTTTGTCAGGGTTTTCGGTGACAAGCCAAATCTCTTCAGCCTCCTGAGGTTGAAGAGGCGTTGTTTCACCTTCTTCACCACACTGTCTGTGTGGGTGGACCATTTCAGTTTGTCCGTGATGTGTACGCAGAGGAACTTAAAACTTTCCACCTTCTCCAGTACTGTCTCTTCGATGTGGACATGGGGGTGCTCCCTTTGCTGTTTCCTGAAGTCCACGATCATCTCCTTAGTTTTGTTGACGTTGAGTGAGAGGTTGTTTTCCTAACACCACACTCCGAGTGCCCTCACCTCCTCCCTGTAGGCTGTTTCGTCATTGTTGGTAATCAAGCCCACAACTGTTGTGTCATCTGCAAACTTGATGATTGAGTTGGAAGTGTGCATGGCGACGTAGTCATGGGTGAACCGGGAGTACAGGAGGGGGCTGAGCAAACACCCTTGTGGGGCCCCAGTGTTAAGGGTCAGTGAAGTAGAGATGTTGTTTCCTACCTTCACCACCTGGGGGAGGCCTGTCAGAAAGTCCAGGACCGAATTGCACATGGCGGGGCTGAGAACCAGGACCTCCAGCTTAATGATGAGCTTGGAGGGTACTATGGTGTTGAATGCTGTGCTGTAGTCAGTGAACACATTCTTACATAGGTATTCCTCTTGTCCAGATGGGGTAGGGCAGTATGCAGTGCGATGGCGATTGCATCGTATGTGGACCTGTTGGGGCGGTATGCAAACTGAAGTGGATCCAGGGTGGCAGGTAGGTGGAGGTGATATGATTCTATCCTCTGATCTTATCCTAACCCCATAAGAGGAATTACAGTTGAAGTCGGAAGTTTACATACACTTAGGATGGAATCTTTAAAACTTATTTTTCAACCACTCCAAAAATGTCTTTTTAACAAACTATAGTTTTGGCAAGTTGGTTAGGACATCTGCTTTGTGCATGACACAAGAAATGTTTCCAACAATTGTTTACAGACAAATTATTTAACTTATAATTCACTGTATCGCAATTCCAGTGCGTCAGACATTTACATACATACAAGTTGACTGTGCCTTTAAACAGCTTGGAAAATTCCAGAAAATGATGTCACGGCTTTAGAAGCTTCTGATAGGCTAAGTGACATCCTTAGAGTCAATTGGAGGTGTACCTGTGGATGTATTTCAAGGCCTACCATCAAACTCAGTGCCTCTTTGCCTGACATCATGGGAAAATCAAAAAATAAATGAGCCAAGACCTCAGAAAAAAATGGTGGACCTCCACAAGTCTGGTTCGTCCTTGGGAGCAATTTCCAAACGCCTGAAGGTACCACGTTAATCTGTACAAACAATTGTACGCAAGTATAAACACCATGGGACCACGCAGCCGTCATACCGCTCAGGAAGGAGACGCGTTCTGCCTCCTAGAGATGAATGTACTCTGGTGTGAAAAGTGCAAATCAATCACAGAACAGCAGCAAAGAACCTTGTGAAAATGCTGGAGGAAGCAGGTACAGATTTATCTATATCCACAGTAAAAACGAGTCCTATATGGACATAACCTGAAAGGCCGCTCAGCAAGGAAGAAGCCACTGCTCCAAAACCGCCATAAAAAAACTACGGTTTGCAACTGCACTTGGGGACAAAGATCGTACTTTTTGGAGAAATGTCCTCTGGTCTATTGAAACAAAAATAGAACTGTTTGGCCATAATGACCATTGTTATGTTTGGGAGGAAAAAGGGGGAGGCTTGCAAGCCGAAGATCACCATCCCAACTGTGAAGCACGGGGGTGGCAGCATTAATGTTGTGGGGGTGCTTTGCTGCAGGAGGGACTGGTGTACTTCACAAAATAGATGGTATCATGAGGGAGGACAATTATGTGGATATATTGAAGCAACATCTCAAGACATCAGTCAGGAAGTTAAAGCTTGGTCGCAAATGTGTCTTCCAAATGGACAATGACCCCAAGCATGCTTCCAAAGTTGTGGCAACATGGTTTAAGACAACAAAGTCAAGGTATTGGAGTGGCCATCACAAAGCGCTGACCTCAATCCTATAGAATATTTGTGTGCAGAACTGAAAAAGCATGTGCGAGCAAGGAGGACTACAAACCTGACTCAGTTACACCAGCTCTGTCAGGAGGAATGGGCCAAAATTTCACCCAACTTATTGTGGGAAACTTGTGGAAGGCTACCCGAAACTTTGACCCAAGTTAAACAATTTAAAGGCAACGCTACCCAATACTGACTGAGTGTATGTAAACTTCAGACCCACTGGGAATGTGATGAAAGAAATAAAAGCTGAAATAAATCATTCTCCCTACTATTATTCTGACATTTCACATTCTTAAAAGAAGGTGATGATCCTAACTGACCGAAGACAGGGAATTTTTACTAGGATTAAAAGTCAGGAATTGTGAAACTGAGTTTAAATGTATTTGGCTAAGGTTTATGTACATTTCTGACTTCAACTGTATATGTTTTGATTGATTCTCTATTCCGTGAGCTCATAGTCCATGCCCATGTAGCAAATGTGAAATGGCTAGCTAGTTAGCGGTGGTGCGCGCTAGTGGCGTTTCAATCGGTGACATCACTTGCTCTGAGACCTTGAAGTAATGGTTCCCCTTGCTCTGCAAGAGCCGCGGCTTTTGTGGAGCGACGGGTAACGATGCTTCGAGGGTGACTGTTGACGTGTGCAGAGGGTCCCTGGTTTGCACCCAGGTCGGGGCGAGGGGACGGACGTAAAGTCTATACTGTTACATTGCTGCTGTTGACCCGGATCACTGGTTGCTGCGGAAAGAGGAGGAGGTCAAAAGGGGGGTGAGTGTAGCTGATGTGAAATGGCTAGCTAGTTAGCGGTGGTGCGCACTTGTGACGTTTCAATCGGTGACGTCACTTGCTCTGAGACCTTGAAGTAGTGGTTCCCCTTGCTCTGCAAGGGCCGCGGCTTTTGTGGAGCGATGGGTAACGATGCTTTGAGGGTGACTGTTGACGTGTGCAGAGCGTCCCTGGTTCGCGCCCGGGTCGGGGCGAGGGGACGGACGTAAAGTCTATACTGTTACACCTATTGTATTGTTTTTCAACTTAGATATGCTCATATTTTCCCTACACTAGTCCATAGTATACAAAAATATAGAAAACCATGCTCGGACACTGTTCCATGAGGGAGCAAAAGGGGGCTTAGCCCCCTCAGTTAAAACTTGTGCCCCCTCAGATTTAGTTTTATGCCCCTATATAAAAATATCAAATAAGTTCAAATGATTGTGCTTTGTCAACACAATGGACAGAGCTTGCCGAAGTGTGTGTAGGGGGGCTATGGAAAGCCACTGGGCGGTTAGGTGACTCCTTTGGGTTTCCATAAGAAGTGGGGAAAACGCTGTGGTAGGCTAAGTGTATAATGTTATACACTGCTGCCTGTAATATTTGCTTTGGATTTATAAGGGCGGGGTCAAGCCTACAGATGAAGCTGTTTCACTTAACTCTGCCTCATGCCTGACCAATACAGAGTTTAGTTAGCTTCCTAGCAAGCTATAAAAAGCTTTAATGTTATTAGCCTTAGTCGATTTAGCTAGCTCCAACCAGCTAATCTGCCGATGATATCAGAAATTGGCTTTGCCAAAGCACCCAAACAAAGCCAAAGGAGAAGGGAAGCAATGACCAGCAGCAGCAGCAGCAGCATCAAACCACCAAGGCCTCCCGCCTAGCCCAGCTGCAAAATATTGCAAGACAAAGTAAACAGAGTGCCATATGTTAATTGTTTCAACCACCAGCTTCACTTATTGGTCGTTCACGCAATGTCATCTGAGAATGCGCTGGAGTGTTTAAATGTCTGTGACTCACTCTACAAGTTCTTAAAGAAACAACAGTGGTTGCCATGTACACTGGAGAAACCTTGAAACGGCTATTGGATCAAAGGTGGAGTGGACACCTGTCTACTGTGTCCGTGGTTGATAAAAGTTGTGACAGCATTGTGGAGTTCTTATCTGACGTTGAATGCATGCGTTCGTCCAACACAGAAATAAGCAGCTACAGGGCTGCTGAAGGCGGTGACGGACCCTGGCTTTAAGTTTATAGCCATCATGGCTATAATGGCTTTAAGTTTATAGCCATCGTTTATAGCCATCATACAGAATCTTCAGTCTTCTCCATCCTCCAAACAAATGACTCCAGGCAAAAGCAACCAATCTTAACACTGGAGTCAAAGGGGTCTGCAGTGCATTGCAGTGCATCGAGCTGAGCTCTGACACCGAGTTCGAAGCCATTTGGGCACAGTGCAGTGTCAATGGCACTGACGCACCGCCAGCTCCAAGCAAACAACAATGTTATGTAGGTACAAATCTCCAGCAATACCTTGTGAACAGTACAGTAGGCCAGCAGGACAGAGGAGAAGAGACTGAGTCTAAAATTCTGAACTTCAGCATGTTGGATGCGGTCATTGGCGAAATGTCGGAATGATTCAGCGAACGCAACAGCCAACGAGGGGAGGCCCTGTGTGCCCATGACCCAGAGAGCCATGGCTTACTAGATGTAATTGCTGAATCTAAGCAACCATTGCTGAATCTAAGCAAAACAGATTTGGTGGAAGCTGAGTTTAGTGTCGCTTGACAGTTTTTGCAGACTGAAATCCCTCGCTCCAAATGGACCCCACCTGCAACAATTCTTTGGGCCTCTCTCTGCTATGCCAACCGTGCTTACTGCACCGAAACATGGACTGACTTTTGGGCCGTCCACAGCTACATGCAAAATTAATATTACATGCAAAACTAATATTCGACTTTGACAAAAGTGTTCAGTCAGCACAGAAGAAGCATGCTACACCCAAGGAAAGCTCAACTAATCCAATTGGCATTCGAGGGGGATCTTCCAAAAATATTTTGGTGAGAATGGAATGATCGATTACTCAGGAAGTTCCACAGAGCATCAAGGAGGCCGCAACTCTTCTGAAAAGGTAAGAAACAATCTAGCTGGGTGGTTTTTATAAAAAATCTTGTCACTTCTTGGCCAAAAGCATTTGAATGTATGTTTATTGTGGTATAGCATGATATAAGCAGAATTCCATATAATTCCATTGCAATGACCCAAATGATGCCCCTGGGTATACTGTAGCTACATTTATGTTTCATCATAGAAATAGATACATTCTATTAGGGTTTTGATTGATTTGTGGTTGTAAATGGAACTGTAGTATTGGAAACTTGTTTATGGTAGGCTGGCATTGCGTAATTGATTATGTGGGTCAAATTTGATTTACAGAAGTGTATTGTGCCATATCACAAGGTGTTGCTAAACTCATGAGCGGCATGATTTTCCATGTATGAAGCTGGCCTATAGGCCTATTTATTTGGCAAGACAGCTGTGCATGTCTACATCTAACTGTAGTAGGTTGTAGGCTAGATTTGGGTTATTTGGATCTCCATTTAACCTTTTGTTTACTGCGTTGTTTACTGTTAATGTAACTAACCTAAATCTAGATTGTGTCATTCTTTTATCAATCTGATATTTAGTTTTCTAGGCCTACTACTTGGTACCGTTGTTTTGTTCTGTTCTCATTTGTTCGCATTCACAGTTGTGTCGGTATTCTAAGCCAAACTGCTGTTCAGTGTTTTTGCTTGCATGCATGAATAACTAGGCTACTACTTTCAGCATTTAGTTAGTATTATTTTGTTAAGACAGCGGTGTGTAAGACTGCATTCACATAGGCTGTTTGTAATAGGTGAATTACCCTGTCCATCTTGTAGTCTATATTCATTACCAAAACGGCCTTGTATGTTAGGGCGCTGTCCATTGTGCTGATACAGCACAGCCGAGATGGGCTACAGATTTCACGCCAACCTGTCACTTCAATCGCACTCAATGATCTCAGTGTCGGTTTAAACTGTTTATTGTGGTATAACCTGATATAAGCAGAATTCAATACAATTCCAATGCAAGAACCCAAAAATTGTGCCCGATAGCCGATTTCAACTGTCCCCTTAGTCTCTTTATCCTGGAACCTGGTCTTACCATGTTACATGTTTACATTAATACAATGATTCACATTAAAACATTTAAAACTTTGACACAGTGTAAGTGGTGCATACATATTCAAGGATTACTTTCCATTGGCAGATTCTGTATTTGCAAATCAATCTGTAATTGTAAAATGACATACAATATGTATACATCCCTGGGAAACTCTGTCAAACGTTTTAACCAAAAGTGTTAACCATTTTACCCCTCCCAGAACATTCATACTAATGTTCTAGGAATGAAGAGGTAACCAGAAATGGTTTGTTGGGATTCCATCTCCTCAGCTTGTCATGATGTCATCGTATCAGAATGAAACCTGCAGTTCAGACTTAGTCCTGCGGAGGAAGTAGAGAGCAGCCTTACTGTTAACCTAGCAGGCGTAAAAGAACCGCTTGAGCAGTCCCTACCAGTGGAGGCGGCTAAGGGGAGGATGGCTCACAATAATGGCCGGAACGGTGCGACTGATGGCATCAAACACATGGAATCCATGTGTTTGTTGTATTTGATACCATTCCTCCTATTGCACTCTAGCCATTACCACGAGCCCATCCTCCTCAATTAAGGCACCACCATCTCCTGTGGTCCCTACATGCAGTAGTGTGTAGGGTGAAGCTGGCCCTAGACGCTGATCTTGGGTCAGTTTTAAATTGTCCCATCTTGTGATTTAGGTTAGGAAAGTTCAATTATAGGGGAAACTTCGCTCCGGAGCGTAGAAATGGAGTGGTCTCCTCACTCGAGCTTCTTAACCAGCCTGGCCATCTTTCTGCTTCTTCTTGAGGAAGAGGAGGTTGATGTAGACGATGTGGTCCAGGACCGTGGAGGCACACAGGAGACCCCCGTGCAACGCTCCAGCTATCCCACAGCTGAACACATCCTGCCCTGGAAAACGTACATCCACACAAACCATATAAGGTAAGGCAAAGATGGCCTGAAGACATGCAAGCTCCTTCACATACAGTACATTTACATAATTTAGCAGACGCTCTTATCCAGAGCGACTTACAGGCACAATTGAGGTTAAGTGCCTTTGCTCAATGGCATATCAACATATCTTTTCCACCTAGTCAGCTTGGGGATTGTTGCTGACCCAATGCTCTACACCAATAGGCTATCTGCCACCCAGTACATTTGAAAAAAATCAAAACAAGAGTTTGTAACTGTAAATATTCTTCACAGAATTTGACTATATAGCTCATACAAAATAGACTTTACGGCTAATGCACATTTAGTCTCACTTTATAAATGATTGAATCTTTACGGAGAAGCATTAGAGGAAAAGCTCCAGGAGTGTTACCTGAGATAAAGAGGTTTTTGACAGGGGTGGAGCAACGGTTCCTGGCCACAGCCTCAGCATGGAAGCGCCAAGGTTGTGCTCAGCAGAGTACATGGCCCCGCAATGGGCTCCCAGGTAGTGCATGTTAGTCAGGGGGGGGTCGCAACGTCCTGGAACACCAACTGGAAACAAACAGAGCATAGAGACGTTATCAATTAACATGGATTAACCTCTAAAAAGCCGCAAACACAGACACACAGAGAGACAATATACACTACTGTATGTTAATTGAAAAACACTTGTTCATACCTTTTCCCTCAGCTTGGGGAATAGGGTGCATGCCCAGTCAGAGATTGTTTGCAAATTTCATTTTGTAGTTGGTATAGTCATCTCCCCTTTTCCTTACTGAGGTATCTGTCCATTCCTCAAACCACTCGTATTTCACCATGGTCAACATCGTCATGCAGGATTTCCCTGGAAATGTAACATGGTATACATCCGACACGTCTGCAGCGTATTTGTGGCACAAAGAAGTAAACACACTTATCAGGTGCATCCTCTTTACTCATGGCAAAGAACCCTTCCATTCTACACAAAACAACAAGGCTGTAAACATCTGAAGAATGCTGGAGTGATGATGCATCAATGAAACTAATCTCCATGTACGACTGTAAGCTATGTAGTGATGCCATAGTAACTGCTTGTACTCATTGTTTATGCAGCAGCGCCACCTTGTGAGTACAGAGGGCGATATCATCTCATTTCAATTCTGAAAGAGGATTCGGTGCCTGGTCCTTATGAGCCATCCATATAATTCTTTTTGAAGAGCCAGAAGTTGGTGGAGACGATACCCAGCTCCTCTTGAGTTCCATCAAAGCCAGAGAAGACCAATAATGATCCTCTGCCATGTTTCATCATGTCTAAACGTTCCTGGATGTCTGTTAGCAAAAAATGTGTTTTACCATCAACCCATAGCAAGACTTTACAGTAGTAAGCTAGAACATTATAAGGCAACACCTATCGACTGATCAATCGATCAATCAACTGATTGAAATCCTACATGCTGTTAGTTTGTCAGTGTAGCTCACCTGGTTTGGTCTGGGTCTCAGGGGGCAGTCACTTCTGGAAGGTGGTGAACAGACCACAGTTGGAGATGATCACAGGAGGATGTACCTCCACCTCCTCCTGTCCCTTTCTCACCTTTACACCTGGCGATGGAAACAAACAGGAGAAGACTCAGGAAGACATTGTATGCCTTTGAAATATCAACATGATCTCCTCATGGAAATATATTTTGTGATTAGAAATAGGACAAGCTTCTTTAAGTCTTTGTAATTCTTGCATGCAGAAATAAGCGATGGGACACTTACTCTCCCAGCACAACAAGGGAAGACTGTGGACTGTGCATGTAATTTGTCTTTGGGCTGTTATTATAGAGTTTTCACATATATCCTATGGTTCAGGGACTAAATCAAAACAATAGGACTCTGTTTGTCCATTGTGAAACCTGCTATGGACCATATCGTGATTGTCAGCTGAGTGGATCAGCAGTCTAAGGCACTGCATCTCAGTGCTTGAGGCGCAGTACAGACACCCTGGTTCGATTCCAGGCTGTATCACAACCGGCTGTGATTGGGAGTCCCATAGGGCGGTGCACAATTGGCCCAGCATTGTCCGGGTTTGGCCGCTGTAGGACGTCATTGTAAATAAGATTTTTTTCTTAACTGAATTGCCTAGAAAACTTTTATTTATTTAGGGGAGCCCAATTGAGACCAGGGTATCATTCACAATGGTACCCTATGTACAAACATATTTACAATCAAGAAAATGAACATTCCAAATAAAACAAGAATAAAAAACCTACAAGGTACAATTACAATACTACACTTTCAACAAATAAACCATTACAATCAAAACAACTGCAATCCTCAATTAATTCATTTAACACCAGAGTCCTAAACTTCCCTAGCGGCACCAGGGAATCAAGATGCAAGGAGGTAGGGGCACTAAAACTAAAGGAGGATTTACCTAAATTGGTCAAGACCAGAGAGACCTCAAGAGTTAACCAAACCTGCAAGTGGGTTTGATAGCTCATTCTTTTATACTTCAGCAATGAAGTTATGTCAGTTGGAAGCTTGTGTAGTAAAGCTTTGTAAACTTAAAGGAAGTAATGAAGTGATCTACAGGACTTCAATAAGGACCATCCAACCTTTTGATGCAGTGGTGAGTATTAAAACTTGTCCATTGGGAAACGGATATGGACGATATCTGTATTCTCACCATATGCTGCCCCGTCATTGTTGACCAGGATCTGAGTGACAGGTGCTCTGACCAGGACGTTGTCTCCAGACTTCTGGATGACAGGGATGATGTGGTAGGAGATCTCACTGCCTCCTCCTTTAGGGTAGTACGCTCCTCTCTTGTAGTGTTGCAACAGAAGAGCATTGATCCTAACACTGGAATCCTTGGGGGGGGACATAAAATAAACTATTAGCTACCTCAGTTCTATTTCATGAACTATGACAGATATTCCCTGGTTGCCATAATCCATTCGTGGCTCAGTTTGTCTTGGACTCTTTCCAAGCATAGAATATCATTCTGAATATATATAGAATAATACTGAAATAGTGGAATGGAATAGTATAGTTTAGTCTAGAATGCAATACAATAGAATCTAGAACGTTAAGACCAAGTACCGTAGAAGAGGTAACTGAAGATGACGTGAAGGTCCTTGTTGGTGGTCAAGGTGCCAGGTCTGTAGCTCCAGTACCAGAGAGGGTATAGATGGAGGAGCAGAGGTTTGTGATGCCAGACTTCAGCAAGAACAGAGCCAGCCACTGGGGGATCAGCTTCAGAGAGGCCAGATCGTTAGTCTTCTTGGCTGACACCTGGCATGATATTAAAGGACATTTGAGGTAAAAAGTTATTATACTGTAGTGAAGTCAGAGGGTAGTCCCAACCAGGGCTTGAACCTAAGAACTTGGGACTGTCAACCAAATGCCTCAGCTGTTACGCCAAGAGATCAAAATCTCTTGATGAGGTTGCTAGGTGATGGGTTGAGGTGACTACCATACTATTGATACTCATTTGATCACTTCAGTGTTCTCATTACCAACAAAGCCCCTGAACTGAAAAAAGAAAGTACCTTCATGATTTTGAAAAAAGTTTCAATGGCAGTGACGCCGTCTGGAAACTGATTTTTCAGGTGAGCCTCCAACTCTGTCTTGCCAGACAAGATGGTGTACTCGCGTTTGTCCTCTCCCTCGCCGATTTGGATGGTGTCAAAGTGCTGGTCCAGCTCCACAAACTCCAACTGGCCCTCTGTGATCTGGTCGAAGACAATACGCAGCAGACTGCTGGCTGATGAAGTGGAGACCTGGATAGGACAATGGGGATAAATCATGCTTCAATAAGATGTTACATCAGGTCACAAAGTCATTGACTGGGGCACCACTATCTGGGCAAGTGGCAAAAACCCACCTATTTCTACAATTAATCTTCTTAAAGATTTTAAACCTAAACCTTACCTTAATCACATTGATAAGTAAACATTAGCCTAATCCTAACCTTAAATTAAGACCAATGTTCATTTTCAGGATATAGCCAATTTTGACTTTGCCAAATGCCCATCTAGCTTTTAGAGAAAGAAGCAGGCGGCCCTTCTTCTCAACACAGCTTCTTGTTTGTAAATTAATTACATTTAGATGGTATTTGTGCTCATTTCAAATGTGTTCACTCCAAAGTAATGCATGATACATTTAATACTTGGAATAAGTCATAGTAAACGTTCTATGACATGTGTCTATTGAATACAAGTTATCAGTGTGAGAATGACAAAACAATGACCCAAGCCCAGCTTGGTTAATCCCTACCATTGTGTCGCTGAGTTGTCATAATGATTCAGCAAATGTACATTATCCCATGAGCGTTGGTAGACAAAATGTAAGTAAACTAATCTAGCTGCCCTGAATGCCTCTTCAGATCTTACAGCTATTGTATGCAGTAATCATGTGCCTATGAACAAGAGTTATACTGGTAGCACTGAGCCAGTGTGCCCTAGTAGGAAGTCCACTGTATGCAGCTCACCCTCCACTAACATAAATAACATGAGCATGTCTACTCCTGCTAAGCTTCCCAGTAAAGCAATGAAAACAATCAAGCATCCTAAAAAAGTGCTAAAAATAGCCCACGTTTAACATATAAGAAACAAGGTTCATGAAATCAATAATTTGCTAGTAACAGATGACATTCATATTCTGACAATCTCTGAAACTCACTTAGATAATACATTTGATGATACAGTGGGAGCAATACATGGTTATAACATTTGCAGAAAATACAGAAATGCCAATGGTGGAGGTGTTGCTGTTTATATTCAGAACCACATTCCTGTAAAGCTTAGAGAGGATCTCAATTACTGTTGAAGTAAAATGGCTACAGTTTCATCTGCCTCACCTAACGCCCATTGATGTGGGAAGCTGCTATATACCACCAAGTGCTAACAGTCAGTATCTGGATAACATCTGTGAAATTCTTGATAATGTATGTAATATCAACAGAGAAGTATATTTTCTGGGTGATTGAAATATTGACTAGCTTTCATCAAGCTGCCCACTCAAGAAAAAGCTTCAAACTGTAACCAGTATCTGAAACCTGGTTCAGGTTATCAGTCAACCTACCAGGGTAGTTACAAATGGGATCGTAATGAAATCAACAACATATATTGATCACATATTTATTAATGTAGCAGAAATTTGCTTTAAAGCATTATCCAAATCTATCGGATGTAGTGATCACAATATAGTAGCCATATATAGGAAAACCAAAGTTCCAAAGGCTGGGCCTAATATAGTGTATAAGAGGTCAAACATAAGTTTTGTAGGGATTCCTATGTTGTTGATGTTAAGGATACTTGTTGGTCTGTGGTTTGTAATGATGACAACCAGAAACTGCACTTGACACATTCATGAAATTACTTATTTTAGTTACTAATAAGCTTGCACCCATTAAGAAGATGACTGTTAAACAGTTAAATCTCAGTGGATTGATGAGGAATTGAACCATTTTATGGTTGAGAGGGATGAGACAACAGGAATGGCAAATAAGTCTGGCTGCACACCTCCCTGACCAAGGCCCTTCACCCCCCTCAAGTTCGAGTCTCATAGCAAAGTCTGAATACTTACGTAAATAAGTTGTTTTTTTATTTGTAATACATTTTCAAACATTCCCAAAAACCTGTTTTCGCTTTGTCATTATGGGATTTTGTGTGTAGATTGATGAGGGGGAAAACAATAATTGAATACGTTTTAGAATAAGGCTGTAACATAACAAAATGTGGAAAAAGTAAGGGGGTCAGAATACTTTCCGAATGCACTGTATATGCTTGGCCTTTAAACGTGCAGCTCTGAGCTAAGGTTCTCAATAATTTAATACTAGGACATTTATTGCCAGATATTAGCTCTTTGTCTCTCAGCTTCTTAATAATTGCCTAAAAGTTATCTTGTTCACATGTCATTTATAGTATTCCAAGTGGTGATGCAAGGCTAGCTACCTTCACTAGACCCATCGGATACGCCTATGGTGTAACGGTCGTTGGTGGTGGAAGAAGGTGAGGACCAAGGTGCAGCGTGGCATGTGTCCATATTTAATAGATGAACACGGAAAATACAAAATAACAAAGAGCAATGACCGAAAACAGTTCTGGCTGGTGCAGACACACAACACAAAACAGAAAACAATCACCCACGAAACACAATAGAAAACAGGCTCCCTAAATATGGTTCTCAATCAGGGAGAACGATTGACAGCTGCCTCTGATTGAGAACCATACCAGGCCAAACACAGAAATAGCAAATCATAGAAAAACTAACATAGACAACCCACCCAACTCTCACGCCCTGACCATACTAAAACAAAGACATAACAAAAGAACTAAGGTCAGAACGTGACATATGGGCCTATAGCATTCACATAATAATGGAGTCAAATTGCTGAATGTACTTTATTATTACCTCAACTGCAGGTTCAAATGGGTTTACCTTTCTAAATGCTTATCTACCTGCTTGAAGAGAAGAACAAGTTGGAATTGGTTTAGCGAGATTCAGAAAAGATCAAGACTGGTTTGGTATGGCACAGTATGTGATTATGTATGGCACAGTATGTGATAACTTGTAACCCACATATGGTAAACTAAATAAATATAAGGTTGTCACCTATTGTAACCTTATTACAACCTTATCGCTTGTAAACTTATTCATTAAAACTTTGGCCCAATGACATAAGTACGATCCAAGAGGATGCTAGATTGTAGCGCCTAATCACCATATATAACGTTACAATAAAATACAGTATATCCTTTATTTTAACTTCAACAAGGATCGGACCCTTTTTTTCCATTTTTGCCTAAAATGACATACCCAAATCTAACTGCGTGTAGCTCGGGACCTGAAGGAAGGATATCAGATGTCCTGGGAATTTATTTAGTTTCTTACAACCTCATGCTAATCACATTAGCCTACATTAGCTCAACCATCCCGAGGTCGAGACACTGATCCTGTAGAAGTTAATAACTTAATTTTCCTCAGACAAAATTAGAGGAGAACAGATGGAATTAAACGCTCTCTGTGGGAAATAGAAATTAGCGGTACCAACAGAGCAGTTTCAAAAGCCAATATGGCATGATGAATTATTTTTCTTCCTATGAATGGGCTCTACTGTTTGAATGGTTTGAGCTATAAAAAATATTACATCCCTTATTCCAAGAAGTGAGTGTGACAAAAAAAACTAAATTCGGCATTATCTGATTTGATAGATTCAAACACTCTATATGGGAAACAGAAGCTAGCTCATATCCCTAAGATAACATTTCCACTCCTTATTAAATATTGCTCTTGTGACTGACTGGGTTTGAACCGGGTCACCTGTATGTCACAAGACCGTGTTAGCCCACTTAGCTACATCCCTAGGGGATACATTTGGGGAACTAATACAAGTCTTCAAGTGTCTGGTAAGGTTACTCATTATAAGGATAACATGTGACTGACTGGGTTCCTTCGTAGTATAAAACTGTGTTAGCTTGCTGAGCAAGGTGCTGTGACATGGATCGGTCTCTTCAAGGAAGAGGTCAAAGGAGAAGGTGAAGTGTAACACAGGTGGTTCAGTGAACACGCTCGCATGATGAGTAATTTGTCTGAGACCTAAAGATTTGCCAGCAACTGGGTCAGGTGCTGTGCGCCGCAAAGAAGTCTTGTTAAGTATTGATTGTGCACAGGTGTGGCTGATCAGGGTGTGGCAGCTTGCAGAGCTGTTACTATTATTTGTTGGTAATCACTTAGAAACATCAATAACTAAAGAGTCAAGATGGAGCTCGCCCTGGTTCCAGGTAAGTTTGCTGTCTTCTGGGGCAAGTGCATTCAACACGGTCCACATGCTCTGACTTCTTAGGTAAACAAACACATTAAATCAGGTTACAGACCATTTAGCTAGGCCTAGGACCTCTATACTTAGTGAGTGTAGCAGTATCTGAAGACTAGTAAGGTGGATTAGTAACAGGGTTAACGCAGTCTTGTGACATGCAGGAGACCTAGTTAAACCCAGTCAGTCACAAGCGTAAGATTTCATCGATTGGAAAGGCTGGAGGGGCTATGAGAAAGCTTCTGTTTACAACAGAGTGTTTGATAATGCCAAATTGGAAGGGATTGGGACAAAAATTGCAGAGTCCTGTGAGCATCATGCGGCTTGTGAGCATAACAGAGGGAACGAACATGTTCCTTAGCTTTCCGAAATGGGGTCATAAAAGTATTGCTCTAACTGTTCAAATGCTAGAGCCAATTCATAGGGGGGTAAAAACTATTACACCTGTCACATTGGCTTTAGAAACCACTCCATTGGTATCACTAGCTTCTGTTTCCCAATTCTTCAATGCCTTTAGCTGAATTTAAAAACTACATCTGAACGCATCTGGCAAGTTTAATATATGAATATACAGTTGAAGTTGGAAGTTTATATACACCTTAGCCAAGCACATTTAAACTCAGTTTTTCACAATTCCTGACATTTAATCCTAGTAAAAAGTCCCTGTCTTAGGTCAGTTAGGATCACCACTTTATTTTAAGAATGTGAAATGTCAGAATAGTGATTTTATTTCAGCTTTAATTTCTTTCATCACATTCCCAGTGGGTCAGAAGTTTACATGCACTCAATCGGTATTTGGTAGCATTCCCTTTAAATTGTTTAATTTGGGTCAAATGTTTCAGGTAGCCTTCTACAAGCTTCCCACAATAAGTTGGGTGAATTTTGGCCCATTCCTCCTGACAGAGCTGTTGTAACTGAGGCAGGTTTGTAGGCCCCCTTGCTCGCACACGCTTTTTCAGTTCTGCCCACAAATCTTCTGTAGGATTGAGGTCAGGGCTTTGTGATGGCCACGCCAATACCTTGACTTTGTTGTCCTTAGCCATTTTGCCACAACTTTGGAAGTATGCTTGGCGTCATTTGGATGACCCATTTGCGACCAAGCTATAACTGATGTCTTGAGATGCTGCTTCAATATATCCACAGAATTTTTCTCCCTCATGATGCCATCTATTTTGTGAAGTGCACCAGTCCCTCCTGCAGCAAAGCACCACCACAACATGATGCTGCCATCCCCGTGCTTCAAGGTTGGGATGGTGTTCTTCGGCTTGCAAGCCTCCCCCTTTTTCCTCCAAACATAACTATGGTCAAACAATTCTATTTTTGTTTCATCAGACCAGAGGACATTTCTCCAAAAAGTACGATCTTCGTCCCCATGTGCAGTTGCAAACTGTAGTCTGGCTTTTTTTTATGGCGGTTTTGGAGCAGTGGCTTCTTCCTTGCTGAGCGGCCTTTCAGGTTATGTCGATTATAGGACTTGTTTTACTGTGGATATAGATACTTTTGTACCTGTTTCCTCCATCTTTACAAGGTCCTTTGCTGTTGTTCTGGGATTGATTTGCACTTTTCGTACCAAAATACGTTCATCTCTAGGAGAAAGAACGCGTCTCCTTCCTGAGCGTTATGACTGCTGCGTGGTCTCATGGTGTTTATACTTGCGTACTATTGTTTGTACAGGTGAACGTGGTACCTTCAGGCGTTTGGAAATTGCTCCCAAGGATGAACTAGACTTCTGGAGGTCTACAAAAAAAATTGTGAGGTCTTGGCTGATTTCTTTTGATTTTCCAATGATGTCAAGCAAAAAGGCACTAAGTTTGAAGGTAGGCCTTGAAATACATTCACATGTACACCTCCAATTGACTGAAATGATGTCAATTAGCCTATCAGAAGCTTCTAAGGCCATGACATCATTTTCAAGAATTTTCCAAGCTCTTTAAAGGCACAGTCAATTTAGTGTATGTAAACTTCTGACCCAATGGAATTGTGATATGATAATGATATGTGAAATAATCTCTCTGTAAATAATTGTTGGAAGAATTACTTGTGTCATGCACAAAGTAGATGTCCTAACCGACTTACCAAAAATATAGTTTGTTTAACAAGAAATGTGTGGAGTGGTTGAAAAACGAGTTTTAGTGACTCCAACCTAAATGTATGTAAACTTCCGACTTCAATTGTATACTTTGATAAACTTGAAATGCTCATTTGAAAACATGATACACAGACAATGAACGAAATACCTACCATATTGAAACTGAATATATATATATATATATTAAATTTGAACATTCAATTAAAGTTGAATTTGAAATTGTTCAATTTAATGATTGCAACAAAAAAATTATGAATTTTAAATACAATTTCAATTCAGAATGAGTAAATTCATATTCAATTTCTTGTGACACTAAAATCACTACATATTTGTCATTGTTATGTATTGAGGCCCACAATTCTCCACTTATCCATCTGATAAGAAAATGCAAAGTGCTGATAATCTATTCATGGACTTTGAAGTCCTAAAACAAGTAGATGTTGACTTTGAACTATACTGTACATGGTTGATACAGAAATTGAACAACTACACATGACAATGTTTTCATACAGTTTATTATGCTTTAAGACAAGCAAATACAAAAAGGATGAACATTCAAATGTTTTCAACTGTAGCACCACCAAGGACCTTTCTCAGTTAATGTAGGAAATTTGCTCAGAATCTTTGACTATCCAATTTGGCTACTTGTACGTTTTACCCCTTAAAACAGCATTACATTTTCAATATTTCTGGCCCAGAAAGTCAGATTGTTACAAGGTCAAGTAATCCTGGTTCAGTTTGGTCTACCACAGTTTTCTAAGAGGGTCTACGTCATCAGAATTGTCATCCTTTCTGTATATTTGCTTGTCTTAAAGCATAGCTATATGAAAAGTAACTATAAATCCATCCATTCCATAGTCTAAGTGTTTGTTTGTTATTCCACTCAGTTTGAGAATTTCAGGATTTTGACCCAAATCTATTACTATTTCCATTATGCCCATTTTCACCAGATTTGAACTTTAACCTGTTGAAATTTGCCTTAACAAAATCTACATTTTATGTGCAATTGAGCCTAACTTTGTATATCACCCCATCATTGTTTGATCTAGCACTTTTTCCATGTTGGCTGGTCTGCTATAAGGTCTGTGTCTGCAGTGCAAGTACTAAAATACACTTTGACCCACTGCCACACACTAACAGAGGATTCACAGATTACAGTAAGCTGTGTGTTTTGTTGCTGTTAAAGCAATTAGTCAATTGGTTGAGCTGAAGGTGCTCTCAGCTTCAGTAGTGAACCACTTGACCATTTACCCTTTTATATTATAACACTTTTGCAATTAGGTTGAAGTATTGGTTCAATGGTTGTGTTTGAGTATATTGCAATGTGTTCGTACTGTGGTTTCCTATATTTTCCAGACAGGTTCTCTAAACTCTGACTGGTGCATTCAAGATCTTCATGTGATGAGCTGCACATGTCATTGTTTAAGACAAATGATAATTTAAAGAGTGAAAAGGTGGACTTGCACACCTTTTGCATCAGTTACCTAGTCTCCATATTCTTTATGCCAGAATTGTAAAGTATCACAGCTTACACATGAGATATATATATTACTACCTTTCAAAAGTTTGGGGTCACTTAGAAATGTCCTTGTTTCTGAAAAAGCATTTTTTTTTTTGTCCATTTAAAATAACATCAAATTGACCCATCAGCAATGTCTTTTTTTCTGGACATTTTGAGCCTGTAATCGAACCCACAATGCTGACGCTCCAGACACCCAACTAGTCTAAAGGAGGCAAGTTTTATGGCTTTTTTAATCAGAACAGTTTTCAGCTGTGCTAACATAATTGCAAAAGGGTTTTCTTGTGATCAATTAGCCTTTTAAAATGATAAACTTGGATTAGTTTACACAACGTGCCATTGGAACACAGGAGTGATGGTTGCTGATAATGGGCCTCTGTACGCCTATGCAGATATTCCATTAAAAAATCAGCAGTTTCCAGCTACAATAGTCATTCACAACATTTAACAACATCTACACTGTATTTCTGATCAATTTGATGTTATTTTAATGGACAAAATGTGTTTTTCTTTAAAAACAAGGACGTTTCTAAGTGACCCCAAACTTTTGAACGGGTGTGTGTATACAGTTTTCTAGAGGGTGAAATTTGGTCTAAGTAGATGAAAAACTCTAAATGGAAGCCAGGGCTGAAGTACTGGTTATAAGCTAAGTACTTGGAGGTTAGGAGGCAGCTATAAAGTAGAGGCCCAGAAGCCCCCCTCCTTGTCCTGACTCATAGATCCTATTGTACATTTACTAAGAACTACTGAGATTACTTTTACAGCTGTCAGGACAACAGCTGTCAGGACAACTTTTTCAGCTATCACAGAAGAAGGTGAAGGGCATGTGTAGTCCCTTGTTTAAGTAAGACAAAACAGTTTCTCCATGGTGTGACTGTTGCTATGAGATTCAATCGTCTCATCGTGATACTGTCCCAACTCCCGTAGACTGTTCAAGTTTAAATGTGGATACTATACTTTCCATACATAGTATACATGTCAATTATTATACTTACTATACCCCAATATTTGTTATAGTTTCATCAAGCAGCAAGAAGACTAATCACAATGATGGTGCTTTTAATTTAGCAGAGTAAAGTGAATAAGACCACAAGATGAGCTAGGTAACAGCCTTACACACCTAGATGTGTTTATTTACAATTTGACAGAGACACAATGATATCAACAGAAAATATCCAGAGATGGGGAAAAGGGAAATCTGGCGTCTTGTAACAATACAACATCACCACAAATGTTGTAGTTGTCCTTGTCTCTGAGCTGTTTATCTGTCTGTCCAAATATCAGATTACATATTTGTTTGAATGCCCTCCGCTGTTTCTCATTAAATCAAAATGTGTGGCTTCTTTTCCCTGGGTTTGTGTATTCTAGGTTATAATGCAGCCTCCCTTGTCTCCCTTGTAGGGGTTCTTGTCATCTGACACGCCCTTTATGAGTGGGTCGCCCTCTGTTTGGGCCTCCACCCATTCCATTGTCTCCTTGCAATTTACTGACACCTGGTGATGTGAAGAGCAAAAGAATGAGAATACTTTTCTCATGCAAGAGAATGCACCACGATTTGTTTGCTTGTTTTGTGGTTACACAAAAAATGAAATGTTCACATCCATCTGCAGTACAACAGGAAATACAAATGCAGATTGTGTGCAGTGAAATATTATTTAACAGTACATTCTTACAAATGTTTATTTCACTCTGTAATCACACTGTAATCATCTTTCTATGAAACTTATATAGATTTATCTCGATCTAAATCAAATAGAATACTGCCATCTTTCATGATAAATGTTCTATGATTTGGTAGCATTTCACTTCAGACATGATGTAATATTGTAAAGCGATACTCACAGCTGTGCGTGTTGTGCTAACTTCAATCTTTAGCTGAGCCAGCTCCATTTGCAGGATTTCCTTATCAGACATATCACGAGCCATCTTGCCTTTGAAAGGAAATTGTACGCAGAAAAAGGTTAGTAGGAAAACAGGAATAGATGTGGTATTTAGACAGCTAGAGCATCACTGGCAGATGAGTAATATAGACTAATCCATTAATGTAGGCTCATCAATTCAAGTTTCTCTTTCACATACATCCTCAACATTTTCAATGGGGCGGCAGGGTAGCCTAGTGGTTAGAGCGTTGGACTAGTAACCGGAAGGTTGCAAGTTCAAACCCCTGAGCTGACAATGTACAAATCTGTCGTTCTGCCCTTGAATAGGCAGTTAACCCACTGTTCCTAGGCCGTCATTGAAAATAAGAATTTGTTCTTAACTGACTTGCCTGTTTAAATAAAGGTAAGAAAAAAAAAATCCATATTCTATTGTTGCTCTAATTATTGCACATTCATCTGATAAAAATATTTATCTATATATATTTACCAAAACGGACTACTCTAAACAGACCATGTTAATCAGAAATAAAAGGAATACACAAGAATTAAAGTAACCCAGCTCTTACCTGTTGAATGGTGGGTATCCAACAGAGAGAGTCGTAGCTCCTAGGGACTTGGCTATTGTAAGCTGCTTTCTGATAGACAGTAACTGCATTGACTGACATGCTGATGGGTCTTCGCCTCACCCCTCTTCAGCTGCAAAGCTGATCCAGGTAGGCTTTGCTTTGGGGAGAGGTCGGTACAGGATTTTCACCAATCCTCTATGATCTAATTAAACAATCAAGGGGCTGTAAACCTCCGAATCCTCAACACAAGCACCATGAGCGGGATGAGACGAACACACATAACATCAATGTGTATGTACCATCTTAGAGGATTCGGACATTGAGTGGGTGGTATTGTCATAACAAGCAATTGGGTCCTGTGCAGTTCAGGGGGGCGTCATAGGCTATCACGTAGAATGTCTTCATGTACATAAACTGTACATAACATGTATGCAACTGTACATACTGTACATACAGTACCAGTCAAAAGTTTGGACACCGACTCAATCAAGGGTTTTTCTATTTTTACTATGTTCTACATTGTAGAATAATAATGAATACATCAATACTATGAAATAACACCTATGGAATCATGTAGTAACCAAAAAAGTGTTAAACAAATCAAAATATATTTGAGAATCTTCAAAGTAGCCACCCTTTGTCTTGACAGCTTTGCACACTCTTGGCATTCTTTCAACCAGCTTCACCTGAAATGCTTTTCCAACAGTCTTGAAGGAGTTCCCACATATATTGAACACTTATTAGCTGCTTTTCCTTCACTCTGCGGTCCAACTCATCCTATACCATCTCAATTGGGTTGAGGTCGGGTGATTGTGGAGGCCAGGTCATCTGATGCAGCGCTCCATCACTCTCCTTCTTGGTCAAATAGCCCTTACACAGCCTGGAGGTGTGTTGGATCATTTTCCGGTTGAAAAACAAATGATAGTCCCACTAAGCGCAAACCAGGTGGGATGGCGTTTTGCTGCAGAATGCTGTGGTAGTCATGCTCGTTAAGTGTGCCTTGAATTCTAAATTAGACAGTGTCACCAGCAAAGCACCCCACACAATCACACCTCCTCTTCCATGCTTCATGGTGGGAACTACAAATGCAGAGATCATCCATTCACCTACTCTGCATCTCACAAAGACATGGCGGTTGGAACCAAAACTTTCAAATTTGGACTCAACAGACCAAAGGACAGATTCCACTGGTCTAATGTCCATTGCTAGTGTTTCTTGGCCCACGCAAGTTTCTTCTTCTTATCGGTGTCCTTTAGTAGTGGTTTCTTTGCAGCAATTTGACCATGAAGGCCTGATTCACACAGTCTCCTCCGAACAGCTGATGTTGATGTCTGTTACTTGAACTCTGTGAAGCATTTATATGGGCTGCAATTTCTGAGGCTGGTAACTCGAATGAACTTATCCTCTGCAGCAGAGCTAACTCAGAGTCTTCCTTTCCTGTGGCGGTCCTCGTGAGAGCCAGTTTCATCATAGTGCTTGATGGTTTTTGTGACTGCATTTAAAGAAACTTTCAAAGTTCTTAATGTTTCGTATTGACTGACCTTCATGTCTTAAAGTAATGATGGACTGTCGTTTCTCTTTGCTTATTTGAGCTGTTCTTGCCATAATATGGACTTTTACCAAATAGGGCTATCTTCTGTATGCCACCACTACAACACAACTGATTGGCTCAAATGCATTAGGAAGGAAAGAAATTCCACATTAAACAACACACACCTGTTAGTTGAAATGCATTCCAGTTGATGAAGCTGGGTGAGAGAAGGCCAAAAGTGTGCAAAGCTGCCATCAAGGCAAAGGGTGGCTACTTTTGAAGAATGTCAAATATAAAATATATTTCGATTTTTAACACTTATGGTTACTTCATGATTCCATGTTATTTCATAGTGTTGATGTCTTCACTATTATTCTACAATGTAGGAAATAGTAAAAATAAAGAAATCCTGGAATGAGTAGGTGTCAATTTTTGACTGGTACTGTATATCATTTCATGTTATCAGATTTAATTCTAATTCAGCAAACCAACATTTCAAATATGGTCCTACAATCACATAGTCTATAGCATAAAGAATAATACTTGTTTTGTCAGTTTTCAGAGGGAAATGAAAAAGAAGTACCATAGAGCAGGTCAACAATTACAATCCCTGGCAGTCCCTGCATCATTAGCCTCACTTAATGCCAAAGGCCCTTGGCATGCCACACATGGAGGTGAGCCCATGATTACACCAATTAGAGAACACTACAGTCTACATGAGGAGGATCTGATCTCATACACAATCCAATCCTTTCCCCACATCTCTCTGTCATTCCAACCAAATTATGTCAGATCCCCCTGATGTAGCCTATAGTCTGCTATAATTAGGGTAATCATGGGCCCACCTCCATTAAGTCATATTCCAATCAAATGTAATACTGTTATACAACAAGTATTGATCATACTGTATCTAAGGGGTGAAAGTAAGCCAGTTCGGTATGGCATTCCGGCAAAACAAATAGTGGCGGTACGCTACTATCGCAATAATTCCAACAAAATATCAAAAGAACTACACCATTATTTATCATTACCGCATGTCAGAGGAATAGTAAACAGGTGGTATATGCTCCAAAATATGTGGTTCGATAAGCACACTAACGCATAAATTGTGGCCAAATGTCATTACACTTTTTGATGTTTTGTGTAACAGATGTCTCTCTCCATTCACCAGTGTTTGGAGGCTGGAAATTGCGAGTGGAGCCCTTTTTGAAGTGATTGTCAAACAATCAGATGAAATCATGAATGGTTGTGTTTATGCCACAATAACAGGTAATAAAAGGGGCACATTTTTAAAGGTAAATGACAAATCTTTCGACAAGGCCCACAGAGATCCTATTGAATTAATAGGGATTCTATGATTTGGCCCATCCAAATCTTTGGGGCACATGTCCCCTCAGATTTGTCCTGTAAAAAAATGTTTTTTTGTTGTTTCTCTAATACTACTAGCCACCTAGCATTTTCATGAAGTTGGCTTTAGCTAGCCCAGATAGATTCCCAAACTCATAACTAGCTACCAGGAAGCCATTTCAGGCTATCAATCAAGTTAGAGTCCACCTGGCCGTGCTGCTTTTCCAGTTTCAACTGTTCTGCCTGTGATTATTATTATTTGACCATGCTGGTCATTTATGAACATTTGAACATCTTGGCCATGTTCTGTTATAATCTCCACCCGGCACAGCCAGAAGAGGACTGGCCACCCCACATAGCCTGGTTCCTCTCTAGGTTTCTTCATAGGTTTTGGCCTTTTCTAGGGAGTTTTTCCTAGCCACCGTGCTTCTACACCTGCATTGCTTGCTGTTTGGGGTTTTAGGCTGGGTTTCTGTACAGCACTTTGAGATATCAGCTGATGTACGAAGGGCTATATAAATAAATTTGAATTGATTTGAGTAGCTAGCTTGTCTAACTATCTTAGCTGGCATGCCCGCTGGCAAGGTTGGTAGACTAGACTAGAAAAGCAAGCAATTACTAAATAAGACTCAAAGGAATATATCTTTCACCCATATTTTAGCAGAGAAGCATATTAAGCTTTTTTTTAAAGAACCACAGACAGCTCAAAAGGTATGCTAAGATGATAAACATATTTTGGACAGAATTAAGCATAATGATTATGGCTCCAGACTGCAGGAAAAAGCTGTTTCAGGTGTTTGAAAAATGCAAAATTCTCTAACTTATGGCCATAGCTCCCCTACGGACCACCCCCCCAGCTATCCTTATGTACTTTGTGCCCCCTCAGATTTTTGGGGTGCATGATGCCCCTGAGAGGTCC
The DNA here is from genome assembly GCF_018296145.1 of Oncorhynchus tshawytscha. Taxonomy (NCBI): domain Eukaryota; kingdom Metazoa; phylum Chordata; class Actinopteri; order Salmoniformes; family Salmonidae; genus Oncorhynchus; species Oncorhynchus tshawytscha. Next base: position 26,006,170 of record NC_056453.1, read on the forward strand.
TGTAACAGGAATAAATTAAATCTACTTCCAACCTGACTGTATAGGATAAATAGTGAAGAACAACTGTAAAATGCAATACATAATTAAGCTACATTGCCTTTCAAGAACAAATGTAACACAGAATCAATAGCCAATATCCAATCAGGCATGTTATACATTCTAATGTTGACAGTCAACATATTACACTAGTCCGGTGTAGCCTGGTTTTGCTCGCTAGCTCTCTCTCTCACACTCTCTCACTCTGTGTGTCTTGTCTCTCTTTCTCGGCCATTGATCCCTGGAAAAGCTTTCACTGGCACTCATTTCGCCCATATGACATTTCAGGATCTGGGTTAGTCTCATCCCCCCCCAAATAGATTAGGCAGTGAAACCGACGTCACTCTGGACTTAATGTACCACAGGTGGGTCTGTCTTTTGCAGACATTCACCTGATAAGCCACATGGTAAGAGTTGAACAATGGACAAAACCTGTGAGGCAAAAGATAGGCCTAACACTTAACTGACCACCTTTACTGTAAACTAAGACTGTGCTGCAGAGCCAGTTCTGAATTGGACTGTGTATTCCATTGTGCATTCTAGAGGAAGAATTTCTTATGTCTTAACTGAACAGCTGAACAATTTAAGTATGATATATTCTATTCATATGGATACCTCTGAATTGCTCTTCCACACAGTGTGTGAAATACAATAAAGTATTCTGTTGCTTCAAATGCAGCAGAGCTACAGTGCATTATTACACTTCCCCTCAAGTTTATTACTGCCATAAGGCAATTAAAACTATCTATGTTGGCTGTAATTTAGTCACTTCTCAGGTTGATTGGTTAATAAAGTTAGAGCTTAATCCCTATCGTTTCGCCGGTGGTAGTGAAATCAGGTTGATTGGGAATATTTGGTAAGAAGTGTATTCTGGATTCCCTCTCCTGCTGTTATGTCCTTGAGCAGGGAACTTAACCCATAATCTGTTCCAGGGTAACTATGCCCAGGCTGACCCATGGGTCGTAGTTTTAGTGCACAGCGTAGCAAGCGATTCATGTCGCAAATTGTTTTAACGTGACAAACTGTTTCCGTTGCAAACCGCTTTGCTACAGTTTGCTTTAGTGTGCACTACTGAATATGACCCTGGCCTCCAGGGGCGCTCTGTTTTCCTTCAAGTAGATCCTTCTAGAACTTTGAATAGAACCATGATATTGGTTGCATGTTATCTGCCGCTCCAATTTCCGCAACAACTAAGAGCATTGAACAATGATGTATATAAACCCTGTGCAGCCGTCTTCATCGACCTGACCAAGGCTTTCGATTCTGTCAATCACTACATTCTAACATGCTGACCAGACCAGACACGTCACGTGTGCGAGCGTTGCAAAATAAATTTAGAAATCCATGTTTTTTAATTATTGCACCCACACTGCTCGCGGGCGCCAACGAGCGTCTGCGTTGCCAATGGCTAAAATAGAAGTCATTCCTATTTCTGACGCAGATCGCTCTGCAAGTCCTGCCTCTCCCATCTCCTCATTGGTTTATTGAAGCAGGTACCCACGTGCCATCTCCTCATTGGTTATACCCACATGGGTGATTGAAAGCCTAACTGTTTTGCCGGTTGTCGTGGTAATACTATGAAAGTGTAGATGCCAATCACCATATAAATTCAAAGATGAAAAAGCCTGGAATGAGGAGAGATGACTAGAAACGATTCGGTTGACCGTTTTATGTGTGGATTAATTGTCGGAGTAGAGGACCTTGTGCATTTCAGGTAAAATAACAACCCAATGTTTATACCCCAGGACAAATTAGCTAGCAACCGCAAGCTAGCAAAATAGGACAAATTAGCTATCAAGTGGAAGCTAACTAGCTAAATTGCCATACATGTTTAATGCTTTTCGACCTGTCTCCAAATGAATGTTATTGGTTCAGAGTTTGTTTTGATATATGTCGTGATCGTGTTTGGTGTAGGGGGACAAAATACATTTATGCACGATAGCGCACGATGGCGCACTCGCGCAGCCGGTTTGGGTTCCATGTTATCAGCAGACTCAACAGCCTTGGTTTCTCAAATGACTGCCTTGTCTGGTTCACCAACTACTTCTCAGATAGAGTTCAGTGTGTCAAATCGGAGGGCCTGTTGTCCGGGCCTCTGACCTTCTGTATACTTCTGGCCCTTCTTTGGACACTGTGTTAACAAACCTCCAGACGAGCTTCAATGCCATTACAACACTCCTTCCGTGGCCTCCAACTGCTCTTAAATGCTAGTAAAACTAAATGCATGTTTTTCAACCAATCGCTGCCCGCACCCGCCTGCCCGTCTAGTATCACTACTCTGGACGGTTCTGACTTTAGAATATGTGGACAACTACAAATACCTAGGTGTCTGGTTAGACTGTAACCTCTCCTTCCAGACTCACATTAAGTAGCTCCAATTCAAAATTAAATCTAGAATCGGCTTCCTATTTCGCAACAAAGCCTCTTTCACTCATGCTGCTAAACACCCTCATAAAACTGACTATCCTACCGATCCTTGACTTCTGTGATGTCATTTACAAAATAGCCTCCAACACTCTACTCAGAAAGTTGGATGTAGTCTATCACAGTGCCATCCGTTTTGTCACCAAAGCCCCATTTACTACCCACCACTGCGACCTGTATGCTCTCGTTGGCTGGCCCATATTTGTTGCCAAACCCACTGGTTCCAGGTCGTCTATATAAGTCTTTGCTAGGTAAAGCCCCACCTTATCTCAGCTCACTGGTCACTATAGCAACACCCACCCAGGCACACGCTCCAGCAGGTTTATTTCACTGGTCATCCCCAAAGCCAACTCCTCCTTGTCTAGAATGTAATTTTACGCTGTAACATTTAAGATTACCCTTCACTGGAACTAAGGGGCCTAGCCCGTACAATGAAAAACAGCCCCAGACCATTATTCCTCCTCCAAAAGCCATTAGTTGGTGCTGCATTGGGGCAGGTAGCGTTCACATGGCATCTGCCAAACCCAGATTCCCTGTTGCTAATTAGCATTTAGAATTTTTGAGTAAATTGAGGTGAATATATGAAGAATTTACTTTGTCCAAGAGACAATTACATTGCTAGCAAAATGTCACGCCAGGGTAATCCTACACGAAACACAGAACTTACAGTGCATTCAGAAAGTATTCAGACCCCTTGACTTTTTCCACATTTAGTTACGTTACAGCCTTATTCTAAAATTGATTGCATAGTTTTCCCCCCCACATTGATCTACACACACTACCCCATAATGACAAAGCAAAAACAGGATTCAAGAAATGTTTGCAAATGTATTACTTTTTTTTTTTAAACATATCACATTTACATTAGTATTCAGACTGTTTACTCAGTACTTTCTTGAAGCACCATTGGGAGCAATTTACAGCCTTGAGTATTCTTGGGTATGATGCTACAAGCTTGGCACACCTGTATTTGGGGAGTTTCTTCCATTCTTCTCTGCAGATCCTCTTAAACTCTGTCAGGTTGGATGGGGAGCATCGCTGCACAGCTATTTTCAGGTCTCCAGAGATGTTTGATCGGGTTCAAGTCCGGGCTCTGGCTGGGCCACTCAAGGACATTCAGAGACTTGTCCCGAAGCCACTCCTGTGTTGTCTTGGCTGTGTGCTTAGGGTTGTCCTGTTGGAAGGTGAACCTTTGCCCCAGTCTGAGAACCTGCTCCAGAGCACTCAGGACTTCATCAAGGATCTCTCTGTACTTTGTTCCGTTCATCTTTCCATCGATCCTGACTAGTCTCCCTGTCCTTGCCACTGAAAAAATGTCCCCACAGCATGATGCGGCCACCACCATGCTTCACCGTAGGGATGGTGCCAGGTTTCCTCCAGACGTGACGATTAGCATTCAGACCAAAGAGTTCAATCTTGGTTTCATCCGACCAGAGAATCTTGTTTCTTATGGTCAAAGTCCTTTAGGTGCCTTTTGGCAAACTCCAAGCGGCCTGTCATGTGCCTTTTACAGAGGAGTGGCTTCCATCTGGCCACTCTACCATAAAGGCCTGATTGGTGTAGTGCTGCAGAGATGGTTGCCCTTCTGGAAGGTTCTTCCATCTCCAAAGAGGAACTCTGGAGCTCTGTCAGAGTGACCATTGGGTTTTGGTCACCTCCCTGACCAAGGCCCTTCTCCCCCCATTTGCTCAGTTTGGCCAGGTGGCCAGCTCTAGGAAGAGTCTTGGTGGTTCCAAACTTCTTCCATTTAAGAATAATGGAGGCCACTCTGTTCTTGGGGACCTACAATGCTGCAGAAATGTTTTGGTACCCTTCCCCTGATCTGTGCCTCGACACAATCCCGTCTCGGAGCTTTACGGACAATTCCTTTGACCTCATGGCTTGGTTTTGCACTGTCAACTGTGGGACCTTTTATATAGACAAGTGTGTGCTTTTCCAAATCATGTCCAATCAATTGAATTTATCACAGGTGTACTCCAATCAAGATGTAGAAACATCTCAAGGATGATCAATGGAACCAGGATGCACCTGAGCTCAATTTCAAGTGTCCTAGCAAAGGGTCTGAATAGTTAAATTTTTTACATTTGCAAAAATGTCTCAACCTTTTTACCTTGTCATTATGGGGTATTGTGTGTAGATTAAAAACATGTATTTTATCAATTTTAGAACAAGGCTAATGTAATAAAATGTCTAAAAGGGGAAGGGGTCGGCATACCTTCCAAATGCACTGTATATGAAGTAGTTCTAAACTTCCAGAATCACAAATGAATTGGGAAAACATTATTGGAACATTACCTACCGCTAAGTTTTGTGGGTATTATGATGTGTCCACTATGCCGTTTTTATAGAGCCTCCTACAATGCAGGAAATGGCTGCAGGGTGAATTTGGTGAAGAGCAACTGCAGAAACTTGCAGTCAACTTCATGACCTTTGACATGGTTTTTGTAAAGTTCATGCAGTCGACAAGCCAGACAATTTACGTGATCCGCTTGGACGTGCGCATGCGGTGCTGCTCGTGAAAATGTCGTTACGCGGAGTCTACCTTTAATGTAAAATGGTAAACTTTTATTTTGAAAATTATCGAAAATTCTAGACAGGAAGTTGTAAAGTTGTTGTGCCCACTGCTGACGTAACACTGTAGTAACAATAATGGCTGCCCCTAGCAGTAGGCAAGTTCTCCGGCGCCTCTGTCAATTTGGCGCCTTTATTTTGACCCGATTTGGTTTCTGGAACTGCTTTACAATGCTGATGCTCTTTGCCGAGCGCGCGGATGTAAAAAGGTAAGCGCGGTGGATATGTATGTGAGTACGTTTCTGCAGACGTCGGCTAGCCGCTAATCGGCTAAACAGAGGGTTGGTTTTACAGCGTCACTTTGCTTGTTAGTTGAGCTACATTATTGACAAACATATTTACTACACTAGTGTGGCTTTTCTATGCCAGGTACTGTTTTCTGGGTTATGAACGTGGTCATTTGGTTGTGTAAAAGAACATAGAACTACAGAAGCTACAACTTCCGGGATTGTGGGCCATCTGGCTCTAGTTATGGCAGGGTGATATTTCTGTAATCTTTAAATAGGAGTGCACCACCCTGTAATCTAGCTGGTGGAGTCTCCAGTTACCTTACTTACAACTGTAAATATATAGTAACAGTGACTGCGTGGCATATCTTCTCACATGGCATATAAACCATTCATTCATGTAACATTGTTTTTTTCGAAGAATGCAAGTCCTTAATATTTTAGTCATTAAGGAGATGCTTTATCCAGAGCGATTTACAGTTAGTGTATTCAGTTTAAAGTGGAACTGACAGCATTTTAACATGAAATCGTATTCAAATCTGTTCATATACACCCTCAGGAATAATATTACATGTTTTTTTTTAAACATTTTCTGACAAGCCAGCACTATATGGTAATTTTCATAAATTCATAGAATGTTTGGGAATTACGTATAGTACAGCCTTTCTGAAAATTCTATAGCAATATAGAGTGGGAAGTGGCTGTTTTGTTTGGACAATTTAACAGACACTGCAGTGAATAAAACCTAATTTAAAAACACCTGTCTTGTCCAGGACTGGAGTCTACACAGACCAGTGTGCCATATCCAATCAGAGCTACAGTAGGCCTATATGCAAATAAACCATTTGCCACATGGGCCTGCCATCATTAACTTTGAACTGGATTGTGTGTTTACATGAATTAGCAACAGAGCAACTTTAGATCATTAGAATGCATTCACAAAATACACCTGAATAGATTTCTTCAAATATATAAATAACACAGGAGTCCTCTTATATTTGGGAACTCCTGACATAGTAAAAATTCCTTGTCTTCGGTCAGTTAGGATCACCACTTTTATTTTAAAAATGTGAAATGTCAGAATAATAGTAGAGATTTATTCCTGCTTTTATTTCCTTAATCACATTCCCAGTGGGTCAGAAGTTTACATACACTTAATTAGTAGCATTGCCTGAAAATTGTTTAACTTGGGTCAAACGTTTCAGGTAGCCTTCAACAAGCTTCCCAGAATAAGTTGGGTGAAACTTGAAATTGGCCCTAATCAATCGGCCATTCCGATGAATCGGTCGACCTCTACTCATGATTACTGTTACTGATATCTAGCTGGCAAACAGTTGTGACTCAGTGTGACAGCTGAAATGAAGAACGCAATGATCTTTAACTCCTAACATATTGCACAAGTTGACTGCAGGTGTTTACTTAAAGTAGCTACAATTATTCAAAATGTATTAAACTTCAAATAAATAGATTCAACGGTATTGAAAACCATCCCATGGCTTTTTCCAAATACCCCGGGGTGTGTATACACAGTAAACCACCCGAGACTACTGCCAACAATGCCTTACTGAACGTCATGGAATTGAGACAAATATAAACTATTTTTATAGCCTCCTCTTATAAAGTTGGTTTTGTAGCATAAACTGGAAATTTTATATTTTTGACTGATTATGATTGTATGTTTGTTTCATATCTGCAAAGTAGTTAAAACGCTGTCAGTTCCACTTCAAGGTAGCTAAGTGAGACAAATCATTGTCTTTGGAGGTATGAAATCATAGCTATTGTTAACCATGAGTGTAATCAATTAGTTGATTTGAACAATGATTTTTGAATATTTAACCATTTCAGTGTTGTAATATATGTGCTTTTTTCTTAATCTCCAGGAAACCTGACATCCAGGTTCCCTACTTGTACTTTGACATGGGGGTATCAGTTCTTTGTGCCAGCTTCATGTCCTTTGGGGTGAAGAGGAGGTGGTTTGCACTGGGGGCCGCCATACAGTTAGCTATCAGCACCTACGCTTCTTATATTGGTGAACAAGTGCACTATAGTGACTGGCTGAAGGTGAGTACTGCCTGTGAGGAGGAGTATATAGTGTGACAACTCCAGCTGAAGTATCCTGGGGGTAAGAAATGTTTTGTGGAGAGTGACAACTCTGTCTACATTGAGAGCTGTGCATTGTGTAGGAATTACACCACCTGTCGAAAGACAATAAATAGTGGGCTCTATTTAGTCATAACTTATTGTGGGTTAATACTGGGTGCTGGGCCCAAAAAAACCCAGACATGACTAAGATGATCCTATTTTAGGATGAATTAAAACATTGTGTTGAAGAAATGTAGTAAGTGTTTGCATCCCCCCTTCACTACATCTCTAGGAATGCTCAACTGACCTTCTGTGTCTTATGTGATCCTGTAGGTAAGGATGTACTCCAGAACCCTGGCTATCATCGGGGGTTTCCTGGTCCTAGCCAGTGGTGCGGGGGAGGTATACAGACAGAAACATCGCACCAGATCGCTGCAGTCCACCGGACAGGTCTTCATAGGGGTCTACCTCATCTGTATGGTAAGACAAACAACCTACTTTAGTGAATTAGCTACAGTGTTTGACCTAGAAAGAAGCACTGTGATGGGAATCCCCTTCCTCCATCCTCAAAATCAATTACTGCAGACCTAGAAACCTGGATAGCAAAAGGCCTAGATTTTCCCTGATTTAAATAGCCCAGTGTCAAGTTTGACATTTGTGTCCTAATCAGATATGAGAGCGATAGAGATCAAATCATTGTACAACTAAGTGCAATAAACTGAATGGTGAGTCCAACAAATATACAGTAGCAGCCTAAATAACAACTTAATGCAGCGCTGTGTTCCCTCCACCAGGTGTACTCCCTCCAGCACAGTAAAGAGGACAGGATGGCCTACGTGAACCACATCCCTGGTGGGGAGATCACCCTAATGCTACTGGTGGTGCTGTTTGGAGTGCTGGCCCTGGCCTTCCTCTCTGGCTGTTATATCCGTCTAGCTTCACAGATCCTGGCAGTGGTCCTGCCCCTCATCCTGCTCTTCATCGACGGTAACCTGGGCTACTGGCACAACACGCGCCATGTAGAGTTCTGGAACCAGTTGAAGCTGATGGGGCATAACGTGGGTATTTTTGGGGCTGTGCTGATTCTGGCTACAGATGGTTGAATGGAATGGACACCTTGGCAGACTATCAGAAGAGAGGCCAATACTTAACATGTGACTGAAGCTACATTTAGTGTTTCAAATGGCACCCTATTCCCTATATATTGCATTACTTTTGACCAACGCTTGGCCAAAAGTAATGCATTATATTGGGAATAGGGTGCCACCTGGTCAAAAGTAGTGCACTATATTGGGAATAAGGTGCCATGTGAGACTTATACAGTCTTTCTGGATCCTCAGATGAACTGATCCTCACTTACAGCAGGAGATAAATGGTGATTGGACGCTAATCCCTGCCTGACAGACAGCCATGTGGGTAGACCTTATCGTTAACTACCTGTCCAACTTTGCTTCTGCAGAAAATAGATATGAGCCCTGTTTATTTTTTATACTGAACAAAAATACATAACGCAACAATTAACTATTTTACAGTTCATATAAGGAAATCGGTCAATTCAAATAAATAAATTAGGCCCTAACCTATGGATTTCACAAAAGGGCTTTATTACAGACAAATACTCAGTTTCACAACAGCTGTCTGGGTGGCTGGTCTCAGATGATCCCGCAGGTGAAGAAGCCGGATGTGGAGGTCCTGGGCTGGCATAGTTACACGTGGGTCTGCGGTTGTGTGGCCCGTTGGACGTACAGCCAAATTCTCTGAAACGATGTTGGAGGTGGCTTATGGAAGGGAAATGAACATTAAATTATCTGGAAAGAGCTCTAGTGGACATTCCTGTAGACAGCATGCCAATTGCGCGCTCCCTCAAAACTTGAGACATTTGTGGCATTGTTGTGTGACAAAACTGCACATTTTAAAGTGGTCTTTTATTGTCCCCAGCACAAGGTGCACCTGTATAATGATAATGCTGTTTAATCAGCTTCTTGATATGCCACACCTGTTATGTGGATGGATCATCTCGGCAAAGGAGAAATGCTCACTAACAGGGATGTAAACAAATTTGTGCACAAGTTTTGAGAGAAATTAGATTTGTGAGTATGGAACATTTCTGGGATCTTTTATTTCAGTTTTACATGTTGCATTTATATTTTTGTTCAGTATATTTAACTTAGCTAGAATTCTGTAAAAAATAAATTATGTTTGGAAACCTGGTATTTACATATGGCTGTAGCAGATTTCAGTTTGAGTATTTGGGGGGTTATATCGTGGTTTAGTTGTCAAATGTTTTACTGCAACTTGACATTTTGCATATTTTCTATCAAATAATAGAACTACAGTGTACTCCTTTTGTACCTAATGCAATATGAATATAGGATCATATTTATTTTTGAATATAATTTGTTTCCATTCCTGACGACATTCCTGAGTGTAGGTTGTCATACAACTAAATAAACAACTACTGGTTTGGTTTTGTATATTGTGTATTCCGTGTATATTCACTTTTCACAATAGTAATTAATTATTTATCAATCTGTATTTTTATGCACAACGAAATCAGAAAAGACCTGACGGTTGTCATTAGTTACCACAGTAACAAAGTCATAAACCCGGCCTATTTCTACAATGTCTCTTAAAATCTGATTTTAAACCTAACCTTAACCACACTGCTAAACTTATGACTAACTTTAAATTAAGACCAAAAAGCTCATTTTAGATTGCATGCATTTTTACTACAGCCAATTTTAACTTTGTCAGTGGTAACTAGTGATTACCTGAACTAATGGACAAATGCTAGAAATATCCAGGGGTGTCATGTACCTCAAAAATCTGAGGGGGCACAAAGTATGTGAGGATGGCTGGGGGATGGTCCAGAGGGGGGCTAGGCCCCCCCACCCTGTTGGGATGTTGGATAAAATAAATGTAATCCTGCTTTGTGGCATTTCGTGAAGACTGTTATACTGATTGCACTATGTGTTTTTGTACGTGTAGATATGGTTGTCCTTGTTCAATAGAGCCATTGGATGTCTTTCAGCAAGGTTCCTATCAGAGGATGAATTGCTAAATATACAAGCTGAAATTATTTCCAATCTCTGAAAGACTACAACTCGGGTGGGGTGGTGCTTCGTGCTCTGGCCACATCACTCCCCCAAGGCTGGCTTTTTTCAAGGGGACGCAATCCTTTGGGCAAAGCTGAAGGACCTGACCAGACGGCAATGACTTCAAGTAATTCCTTTCATCAACATGAATTTGACAAGGGAGCATTTTTTTGATGTTCTATTAGCTACATGGTGACATTTAACCATGTTTCAACCAGATATAGTGAAGCGGATTGGAAATTGAAGACTTGGATTTAGCTAGAAGCTCATTTACAGCTGATGCCAGCACCAAGAGGGCAGATGACAAATACAGTGACTAAGTAAGTTATTTTTCCTGCAATCCACCTGCTAGCTAACTAGATAATCTACTGAACCCATAGTGTGTATTGCTGGCTAACATACTACTGTGTAACTGGGGGGAATCAAATACATTTTCTCTTTGCGAACTTAGGTAGCTAGCTAGTCTAGCAGGATAGCTAAGTTAGCTAAACAACTAGAGTTAGTCTTATGACAAAATAGAAGTGGTTTTATAAATTGGACATCTATTGTATCTGAATTGAAAACCTCTTCTCTTTAGTCCTAGATATGGCTACTAATGGGGCTAAACTGCCTGCCATCCAGGACCTCTACACCAGACGGTGTCAGAGGAAGGCCATAAAGATCATCAAGGACATCAACCAAGCCACTGCCTGTTCACCCCGCTGCCATCCCCAGTCAGGTGCATCAAAGCTGGGACCGAGAGACTCTCTATCTCAAGGCCATCAGACTGTTAAACAGCCACCACTAACATTGAGTGGCTACTGCCAACACACTGTCAATGACACTGACTCTGCCAGCCACTTTAATCATGGGAATCGATGGGAAATGATGTAAATATATCACTAGCCACTTTAAACAATGCTACCTTATATAATGTTACTTACCCTACATTGTTCATCAAATACTGGCTATATCATCGACTGCATCCTTATGTAATACATGTATCACTAGCCACTTTAACTATGCCACTTGGTTTAAGCTTATCTCATATGTATATACATATCATCTACTGTAAATCTGTACCATCACTCATTCATATATTATGTACATATTCTTTATCCCCTTACACTGTGTATGACAGTAGTTTTTTTGAATTGACTTGCTGCGTTATTACTGCATTGTCGGAACTAGAAGCACAACTGTGATTACTCGCATTAACATTGACCATGCTGTGACAAATAAAATTTGATTTGATTTGACATATTATTTGACCATGCTGGTTATTTATGAACATCTAGGCCATGTTCTGTTATAATCTCCACCCGGCACAGCCAGAAGAGGACTGGCCACCCCTCAGCCTGGTTCCTCTCTAGGTTTATTCCTAGGTTTTGGCCTTTCTAGGGAGTTTTTCCTAGCCACTGTGCTTCTACACCTGCATTGCTTGCTGTTTGGGGTTTTAGATTGAGTTTCTGTACAGCACTTTGAGATATCAGCTGATGTAAGAAGGGCTATATAAATACATTTGATTTGATAAGTAAACTCAGCAAAAAAAGAAATATCCCTTTTTCAGGACCCTGTCTTTCAAAGAATTCATAAAAATACAAATAACTTCACACACTTCTTCATTGTAAAGGATTTAAACACTGTTTTCCATGCTTGTTCATTGAACCATAAACAATTAAAGAACATGCACCTGTGGAATGATCGTTAAGACACTAACAGCTTACAGACAGTAGGCAATTAAGGTCAGTTATGAAAACATAGCACACTAAAGAAGCCTTTCTACTGACTCTGAAAAACACCAAAAGAAAGATGCCCAGGATCCCTGCTTTTCTGAGTGAACGTGCCTTAGGCATGCTGCAAGGAGGAATGAGGACTGCAGATGTGGCCAGGGCAGTTACACCAGGAACGCACAATCCCTCCATCAGTGCTCAGACTGTCCGCAATAGGTTGAGAGAGGCTGGACTGAGTGCTTGTAGGCCTGTTGTAAGGCAGGTCCTCACCAGACATTACCGGCAACAATATTGCCTATGGGCACAAACCCACCATCGCTGGATCAGACAGGAATGGCAAAAAGTGCTCTTCATTAACGAGTCGCGGTTTTGCGGGATCGATTTGGAGGTGGAGGATCCGTCATGGTCTGGGGCGGTGTCACAGCATCATCGGACTGAGCTTGTTGTCATTGCAGGCAATCTGAACACCTGCGCTACAGGGAAGACATCCTCCTCCCTCATGTGGTACCCTTCCTACAGGCTCATCTTGACATGACCCTCCAGCATGACAATGCCACCAGCCATACTGCTCATTCACCCTTCTAAACGTTATGACAGCAGTCCTCAGATTTCTGGAACTAAATATTAATGATCGTTAATGGGGCTTTTGTACTGGGGATGAGAAGGGGCGTGTTTCATCCTTCTAGCCAATGTCTGTGCTCCCGTGGGTGGGGTTACTGATTGAGCATAAGTTTAAAATAACATTTTATCTTCTCACAAATAGTTTCATCATATAAGATTTGCAACATTTTGATGTAAATCTGATCAAAAATCGCTGAAGCTGAAGACTTACATTTCCCTCACTAACTTTAAACATCGGCTATATGAGCAGCTAACCGATCGCTGCAGCTGTACATATAGTCCATCTGTGAATAGCCCACCCAATCTACCTACCTCATCCCCTTATTGTTTTTATTTACTTTGCTGCTCTTTTGCACACCATTATCACTACTTACACACTAACATCTGCTCATCTATCACTCCAGTGTTAATCTGCTAAATTGTAATTATTTTGTTACTATGGCCTATTTATTGTCTTACCTCATGCCATTTGCACACACTGTATATAGACTCTCTTTTTTTCTATTGTGTTATTGACTGTGCACTTGTTTATTCCATGTGTAACTCTGTGTTGTTTCTGTCGCACTGCTTTGCTTTATCTTGGCCAGGTCACAGTTGTCAATGAGAACTTGTTCTCAACTAGCTTACCTGGTTAAATAAAGGTGAAATTAAAAAAATGGCTCTATTGATCAAGGTCAACCATATCTACCCGCTGTTAGCGTGAAGTGATCGTGCAATCAGCGAAACACAATAATTGCTCTAAAATATGACACCTTTCATTTTTAGATCTGCTCAATCAAATAGCCAATTGGTTGAACTTTCCCAGGGCCTGTCTGAAACACCCTCTCATCACTCATAATTATGTAGGGAGACTAGAAAAACACTCCAAAGTGTCTAGCTGTGAAGTTTCCCTTTAGATAATTTATTTAAATTATTTTGTTTTTGCTGGATAAGGTCATTCGAAGCTCAGTTGGTAGAGCTTGGAGCTTGTAACGCCAGGATAGTGGGTTACCCATACGTAACATTGATTTTTATTTATCAGCTATAAGTATGCACACATGATTAAGTCTTGGATAAAAGCGTCTGCTAAATGGCATATATTATAAGAGATTTCCCTAAATGGCCAAAATATACACATAACAGGTTTTAATAGCACACACTGGCAGTACCGCTAGACCTTGCTGCCTGATCAGCAAACCCTCTTTCGGGACAGCGACCTGGTTCCCCTGCAGGTTATATATTTTTTCAATATTTCATTTTTTATTGTTTCAGGACAACACAATAATCAAATTGAACATATTCTGAACTGAAGACAAACAAGATGACATGAAATATCAACTTGGAGGTTGAGGTGGCGGAGGCAGGACAGTTCCCTCAGAGCCCCGAGTGCCATCATCCAGGAGGTGGTTGTGGCTGAGGTGCAGTTTCCTGAGGTTCTCAAACTTCTCCAGGCCCAGAACGTCCATCTGTTTTGGTCTAGGCAGAGCTCCAGAAGAGAGGACAGGCTGTTGGAGAAGCCAGGCAGGAGCCACCGAAGCTGGTTGTAGCTCAGGTCCAACCTCTCCAGGAAAGAAAGGGATGAAAGGGCCTGGAAAATAAAGATTCTTAATGATATGCTGTATGAGAAATTATTCAACAAAAGGTAACAATATGACAAAGTGAAAATATATAAGACAAAATGTTATAAAACGGTAACAAATAATCCAAAAAGGTAAAGAATGACTCACGTTGGTCACACATTTTTTTAAAGTAGGGGCGTGGTTCCAAAAACCAGTCAGTATCTGGTGTGACCACCATTTGCCTCATACAGCGCGATATTTCCTTCGCATAGAGTTTGTCAGACTGTTGATGGTGGCCTGTGGAATATTGTCCCACTCCTCTTCAATGGCTGTGTGAAGTTGCTGGATATTGGCGAGAACTGGAACAGATGTTGATCAAGAGCATCCCAAACGTGCTCAATGGATGACATGTCTGGTGAGCATGCAGGCCATGGAAGAACTGGAACATTTTCAGCTTCCAGGAATTGTGTACATATCCTTGTGATATGTGCTGTCCGGGTGGCTGCGATCCCGCAGGTGAATACGCCGGATGTGGAGGTCCTGTGCTGGCATGGTTATACGTGGTCTGTGGTTGTGAGGCTGGTTGGGCGTACTGCCAAATTCTCTAGAACTATGTTGGAGTCTGCTTATGGTAGAGGAATGAACATGCAATTATTTGGCAACAGATCTGGTGGACATTCCTGCAGTCAGCATGCCAATTTCACGCTCCCTCAAAACTTTGTCACATGCGCCAAATACAACAGGTGTCGACCTTAACATTAAATGCTTACTTACAAGCCCTTAACCAACAATGGAGTTAGGAAAATATTTACTAAATAAATCAAAGTACATTTTTTTATAAATTATAAAAGTAACAAGAAAATTACATAATAACGAGGCTATATACAGGGTGTACTGGTACCGACTCATTGTGCGGGGTACAGGTTAGTCGAGGTAATTGGTAAAGTGACTATGCATAGATAATAGACAACGAGTAGTAGCAGAGTAAAAACAAGGGGGGTCAATGTACATAGTCCGGGTGATCATTTGATAACATTTTCAGCAGTCTTATTGCTTGGGGGTAGAAGCTGTTAAGGAGCCTTTTGGTCCTAGACTTGGCGCTCTGGTACTGATTGCCGTGCTGTAACAGATAGAATAGTCTATGACAGGAGTGACTGTAGTCTTTGACCATTTTTTGGGCCTTCCTCTGACACTGCCTAGTATATAGGTCCTGGATGGCAGGAAGCTTGGCCACAGTGATGTACTGGGCAGTACGCACTACCATCTGTAGCGCCTTACGGACAGATGCCGAGCAGTTGCCATACCAGGTGGGGATGCAACCGGACAGGATGCTCTCTATGGTGCAGCTGTACAACTTTGAGGATCTGGGGTCCCATGCCAAATCCTTTCAGTCTCCAGTGGCGGAAAAGGTGTTGTCATGTCCTCTTCACGACTGTCTTGGTGTGTTTGGACCATGATAGTTTGTTGGTGATGTGGACACCAAGAAACTTGAATCTCTCGACCGCTCTACTTCAGCCCCGTCGATTAATGGGGGCCTGTTCGGCCCTCCTTTTCCTATAGTCCACGATCAGTGCCTTTGTCTTGATCATGTTGAGGGAGAGGTTGTAGTCCTGGCACCACACTGCCAGGTCTTTGACCTCCTCCCTATAGGCTTTCTCATCATTGTGTCGTCAGTAAACTTAATGATGGTGTTGGAGTTGTGCTTGGCCACACAGTTGTGGGTGAACAGGGAATACAGGAGGGGACTAAGCATGTACCCCTGAGGGGCCCCAGTGTTGAGGATCAGCGTGGCAGATGTGTTGTTGCCTACCCTTACCACCTGGGGGCAGCCCGTCAGGAAACCCAGGTTCCAGTTGCAGAGGGAGGTGTTTAGTCCCAGGGTCCTTAGCTTAATGAGCTTTATGGGTACTATGGTGTTCAACGCTGAGCTGTAGTGAATGAACAGCATTCTAACATAGGTGCTCCTTTTGTCCAGGTGGGAAAGGGCAGTGTGGAGTGCGCCTGAGATTGCGTCATTTGTGGACCTGTTGGGGCGGTGTGCGAATTGGATTGGGTCTAAGGTTTCTGGGATAATGGTGTTGATGTGAGCCATGACCAGCCTTTCAAAGCACTTCATGGCTAGCGACGTGAGTGCTACGGGGCTGTAATCATTTTAGGCAGGTTACCTTCACTTTGAAACATGTAGGTATTACAGACTCGGTCTGGGAGAGGTTGAAAATGTCAGTGAACACACTTGACAGTTGGTCCGCGCACCTACTCCGTCAGCGAATTCTTACAAGGCACCCCGCCCTCCTCACCCTTTTTTCCCAGTCTTTTCGTCATGCTGATCTGTGGCATTGTGTTGTGGGACAAGACAACACATTTTAGGGTGGCCTTTTATTGTCCACAAGGTGCACCTGTGTAATGATCATGCTGTTTAATCAGCTTCTTGATATGCCACATCTGTCAGGCGGATTAATTATCTTGGAAAAGGAAAAATACTCACCAACAGAGAAGTAAACAAATTTGTGCACAAAATGAGAGAGAAATACGCTTTTTGTGCATATGGAATATTTCTGTGATCTTTTATTTCAGTTCATGAAACCAACACTATACGATTATATACTTTAGCACTTATTAATGTAGCTGGTGACTGATGTGGTAAACTCTTCAATGCCATCGGATGAATCCCAGAACATATTCTAGTCCTGTCATGGTCAGATTTGCCAAATGGAGGGCAAGGGATAGCTTTGTATGCATTTCTGTGTGTGGAGTAAAGGTTTTTCACCTCTAGTTGCACACGTGACATGCAGGTAGAAATGAGGTGAAACAGATTCAGTTTTCCTGCATTAAAATCACCAGCCACTTAGAGTGCAGCATCTGGATACATTTTTTAAATTTCAGTTTGTTTTACTAAATACTTTAACACTTTTTTTCTCTTTTCTTAAAACTGCATTGTTGATTAAGGGCTTATAAGTAAGCATTTCACGGTTGTATTCGGCATGTGACAAATACAATTTGATTAGAGTCTGCAGATCATCCTGTGAGGTCAGGAGGATGCGAAGCTACCAGATCCCAGTGAAGGAGTCACTCTGTAGCTCAGTCAGTTTTTTACTACTCAGGTCCAGGAGCCACACCGTCAGGGATGTGGGTGAAGGCACAAGACTTACAGTCCACCAGGTATGAGGCTTCGTAGCACAGGCATTAGTGGGGACACCTTAAAAATTAAGTCTAAAAGGGACTCTGATGTCCCAACTGACATTAAGGTAAGGGTTAAGTATAGGTATGGGTTAATGTTAGGATTAGGTTAGGGACATCCCAAGTTTTCTGGATAGCACTAACTATCTTGATGGCCCCGGACATAGTGATTGTCAGCCAGGTCTAGTATAGTGGATAAGCTGTGTCGTACATGTAGAGGTCTCATTTATGAATCTGGAGGATATATCAGTCACTGTTTACAAGTGATATTCACAACCTGGATCCCCCAAGATGTTGTTGGTCTAAGATGCTGTTGATTCTGTTTTTCTAATGGGAAAAATACACTCTGTAGTAGTTATGGGGAAAAAAATGGTCATGTGTACAGTTCAGTTGATGCCGTTGGTGAACATTGAACATTGCTGATTAGATTGAACACCCGGCAGCAATGTCAGATATGGTCAATTTTAGGTGGATCCCCAAAATAGGAATGTTTTCCACAATATAAAACCCATGACTTCCAGAACATTGATGAGATTAGCACTTTTGTACATAGGTAATTTGCCAACAAAAAAGTTTATGTAGATTCATTAACAAGTACTTAGTCCTGTAAATCTATATCAACATTTTGCAATCAAAATATACAATATAAAGAGTTATTCTTACCTCAACAGGAATTCCTGGAAAATTAAGGTACCCTAGTCCAATCGTATCACCACCACAGTCCGTGAATCGGTCTTCTCCACTATTAGACTTCAGATGAGACAAGCAGGTACCCAGTGGAATGTAATGACATTACCTGCAGATTCCCACTTCCTACCTTACCATCACAGACACCAAAATTACAGTCCATTTGAATGACAACTTGGCCTCCCTTCACTTACTTTGTTCATCATCCGTTTGGAGTTCTCTGAAGCAGCAAGCACAGCAGCGTGTAATATTTGACTACCGGGCAGCGTGAGAGAAACAATAATCCTTTACCAATTTGAATAATTAATTGAATATCCAGGTAATCAAGGGATTCTGTGAGGACAGTTCTCTAATCAAATCTATTCCAAAATAGAGAAAATAACTAGAGAAATTCTAATTGCGGTGTTGTCAAATTATAGCAAATGGGAATGATTGAACAATTTATGTGATAGATAATTTTACTTATATGCCACCAAAGCCACTAACATGTTTTAGTTGGTGTATAATGGGTGGTTTGCCAGGTATGACCTCGCACATTGAATACAGTCATGATTAAACGGTAGCCTACTGCAGCCTTGTGAAACCAGACTGATCTCGTGATAGCTCACATCCGGTTTCACTCCACGTGAAATTAAACGTGAGCGCAGTGGTCAGTCTTGTTTCACGAGGCTAGGCCTACTGCACTATTGAGTGACCATTCTTTTGCAGAGACAATTTGTGATATTCTACAATGTTCCATATATACTAAGTCATAGCAAAAATTAAAGTCCTACCAATAGAAAATAAATTATGTTTCCTTGCCTCGCAAAAAGCGATTGAAATTACAGTATTAGTCAGAATTTTTGTTACTTTTATTTTAGAAAATGTATTTTTAAAGTGTGGCATTTCAAGTCACATTTTGTTTAAAATACAGAAAACAGACAATTGTAGAACATGGATACAGCAAAAAGGAAATGACAGAAAATAAAGCTAACAAGCCTTTCTGACTGCGCTATTTTCTCTTTCTGAAGAAATGAAATTGAGGGTGGATGGGGAGGACGATGAATGGATGGGGGGGATGAGTGAGACGATGATGAAGTTAGTTAAAGGAAACTATGGTTGCTTCATGGTTTATGTTTTAAATTATTTATAAAGTCTAATTTAAGATTAACTCTTTTCCTCTATTTTTTTGTTGTCTTTTTCATAAATGGTTTGATCTTCTGGAATACCAGGGCCCCTCAGCGCTGTATCTTCCTGGTCTCTGACACCGAGGGCTAGGAATGCCAACCTTGTCCGGCAGTGGGGACACACTGCCAGCCGTGCAGCCTTCCTGTCCCCCGCCGTGTTGCCTACCCTGGCTGGCCGGACCTACGCTGCCCTGTGCCGACTCAAGAAGATAAAGTGGTGTCCTTCTGTGTTTGCTGTGCTTGTGAACGTTGCATGGACTTCTGCCTTTCCACGTCTCTAAAATGTTTCTCAACCTACAGAGGAACAACAGAAGAAGGACACTTGATGCATAATCCAATTCTATATGCCATTGTATCAAAATTTATTTGTAAGAAATAAAAAAGCAAATTACATTTAAACTATCATAATTCCACAACAATGACAGATGTAGTAGTAGTAGGTAGGTGATACTCACTATTTTGCGTACATGACTTAAAGCGCTTCCCTCTTTGCCTTTGCAGTTATCAGCCTGGTATGGTGGCGAAATTACAACATCGTCCATGACCAGTATGTTCTTCTCCTGCCATTTACAGTCTTTGATGCTGCGGAACACAGTACACATCATTAGATTAACATCTGGAAACATTTAACTGGTAAAACAGTCCCTGACCTTGAGCTGAGGAATCAAGTCTATTGAAACAAGGTGTTCTATTCTGACGTTTCTAAATAAAGCATGAAATCTCAATTGTAATAATTGTATTTATTTATGGTTGACCAATCACAGCCGGTATAAATTCTGCATCTGCATTGTGGGGAAAAACTGAGGTGTCAGATTAGATTGTTGTTCCCGCTTCTTGACAATTTAAATTAAGCTTAAGAGCCAAATCAGGTCAAGACCTCAAAAGGCACCTGCCTAAACGTAGCCAGTATGACTGAAAAAAGACGATTCAGTAGGCCCATTTCCATGGACAATGAGGAAAATGGAACAATAAACTATTTTTCCCCTACTATTTCAATTTTGTCCTCAAATCAACTGCCCATATTAGTTAGCCAGTAATTCTTAAGTGTATCCTATTCCAACCACTGATTCTCTGCCCCTCAGAAATTAATCAAGTTCATTGAATAAAAATGTAAAAAGGCACTTACGTTTTGTGAATAGTCTGGAATAGCAGCTGGCCCTCCGCAGAAACCCCAGCACTGATTGCATAGGCTTGGGACAGCTTGTCCTCCTTCTCTGACCGTGCCCGATTGGCAAGCTGGGAGGAAGATGGCAGAGAGGAGAAAGTTAGGAGGGGATCTGGAGTAAAAGGCACTCAACCAATGTGCGTTGAGGTGCAACCACAAACTATAAGAGCATTTGAAGAGAATAGGCGTGAAACGCAACTCTCGCCCTCAATTGAAAACACAATTGACAACCTTGACCAGAAACATCAAATCAAATTTTATTGGTCACATACACATGGTTAGCAGATGTTAATGCAAGTGTAGCAAAATGCTTGTGAGATGAGAAAGTTGACAAGGAAGATTTAACAATGACTGACACAGATGGGTGGTTATTTGAGACGGGTGACAAATGTATCTCATGTCATCATAAGTAAACCCACACTGGGCCTGTTAATATTTAGTTTTCCATACAAATAGGCTAATCATAAGCACTTTAAGACTGAAGCATAGGCTACACAAATAGTCATTTAGCAGACTACAAAAACGGTTCTGTTCTACCTGATAATGAATTGCATCAACCTGGTATCCCAGGTCTAAATCAGTCCTTGATTAGTGGGGAAGAATGTAAAAAAAGCAGTGGAACTGGCTGAATTTGAGGGACCTACAGTATGACAGCAGATGAGGGCCTACCTTGCTAACATTCAGTGATGCTAGAGGAGGAAGAGTTTCAGTGCGGTCATTTATTATATCCACTTCAGAAACATAGGCTAAATTGATCAGGATGACGTCGTTGAGGTTTGGCTTCCCACTGGAGGGAGCACATTCTGGGAGGAACTCAAGTCAAGGTAAACAAACTGTAAAGGTAGTAACATGCACACATGACAGTTGGTGTACTAGACTAGAGCATCAGTGACATTCAAAGAATCTCAAGACATGGATAAATAGAGTTCACATTCTTGGTCTATACAAAAACACCCCATTATATCAAAGTTCCAGACTGCATACATCCATATACTGCTATAAAACTACATGAGCAAGTATACATTATAATGGGCAGGCACATACAGATGTCATGACATTTTAAGTTCATTGTTTTGGGCAGAGTAGGTGTGCATAAAAAATAAAATAAAACATTTCTGGAACTAACACTCGCACTTAACTTGTTTCTTACTAGCTCTGACTTTGCTGATAGCTACTTTGAGGGAAAATGTACTTACTGTGACATGTGGTTGTCTCACATAGCTATCTTAAGATGAATGCACTAACTAAGTCGCTCTGGGTAAGATTGTCTGCTAAATGACTCAAATGTAAGTGTAAAATGAAAATTGCACAACTGAGCATTTGGAAGGAATAAGCATGTCGCTCACGTGAGAGTCATGCCTATTCCTTCCAAATGCTCTTATGATTTTTTTGGTTGCACCTCATCTCACGTTTGTTGAGCACCTTCTACTCCTCTACAGGTATTTGACTGAGCAAGTATGACATCACCATCAGCAGCATTAGAATCTTTAACATTGAAATATGATGGTCTATTATCCCTATTAAAATGTCAAATATATCAGACAACATCAACACCATAGCTCACTGTAATAGAGTGGTTTCACTTGCCAGACATATGGCACTCCACCAGCGGCTGTAGTAAGACACTGAGGTAAGGTTTGGGCAGGCCTATCAGTCAGTGGCAGTACTGTCAGTCAGCTGAAATGACAACCAAGGGCAATGCTGCCACCTGTAGTAGCCTGGATCCACATACACAAGTTGTAGCATGGCAATGAATGACAGCAAGCATCCTAAAGAAGGTTGAGGCATGAATGGAACAGAATAAAAGAATGCACAACATAAGGCACTAAATGCAGAGATGGTGTGTCCTTCCACAACATAGGGCCTAGCTTAGTATTAAACGTCTAGGCCCAAATACTGACAATACACACATTCTCCTGAAGGTATATCTACACCTCTGGATAGCTTGTAAAAAATTGCCAGGAAACATGGCAAGATGCTGGACATCCCTCATCAGCGGTGCGGACTGGTCACTTCAATCATGACATCTAAACAAAACACAGATGCTATTCTATTCAGCTCTTCATCCACAAAACATTCAATCACATACTACAACAATGGCTTTAACCAAAAGGAATGAATTGCAACTCTGGTTAAATTTTTTACTTGCTTTGTTCCTGATGGGGTCCTTCTGGTCTGCCACTATTTGACACCAACCGGTTCTCTCCTACTCAATTCAAATGCTCTGTGGGTGCTAAATTACAGATCCAGTCTCAGTGGACTGATATAGCTAGCAGAAAGAAATATAGTTGAATGGCTAGCAATAGAAGCACGCATGTGACAACCTGTCACTGGAGCCCATGCAAGGTGGTCCCCACGCCCACCCTGAGGAGTGTGGATTGAGAAGAGAAATATCCATAGCTTTTTCAGCTAGCTACTTGGGCCAAGGTGTATTGAAAAGCCATAGCCGGCCAACATGATTAGCTTGTAAATTAGCTAGCTTTATGCCGTTTCTGTCAGAATATGTAACGTCACTAACTTTGACAATCAATCGTGCCGTGATAGTTAGATTTGATGACTGACACTTACAAATATCAAACATAAAGACAGAGCCAAATGGTCCCGTAATATGTTGGCTATCTAAAGCTAGCATGAGCTACCTAGCTGCTAGTTAGCATAGAGGTGCAATGAAATTCAGTGTTGCCATTTTTCTATTGATATGTATGCAATCAGTCAGGTGGTCTGTTTAAAAAAGCCTCTGCGATGGTCAGTTTGCTAGCTAAGTTAACTATCTAGCAAGACTGTCACGCTAGCCAATATGAATTATACCATTTACAGTTAGTGAATCTGCCATGATGCCATGCCATACTGGATTCTGCCAAATAGTGATCCTAGTCGAGGATCAGCAGATCTACCATGGATCACAACACATGTAAAAATAGCTAAGCACTCAGAGAAAACAAAACATCAACATTAACCAAATGTAATACGGATGCAGGAGCGTACGACTCAGACAATCTTAATGAATGGTATTACAATTTTTCATGGGGTACAAAGCTACGGTACTACTAATTACGCCTGCGCGGATCACTATTTGACACATGCCCTTGCAGGCAAACAGGCCAATGATACAATGGCATCCTAAAATTGAGAAAGGATACTCAAAGTCAACATCTTGGACTGGTAGTCGAAGGCCACCACCTCTCCTTGCAGACGCTGGCCCAAGCAAGTGAGACAAGAGACATGGCTTCCGACGCTAAAATACTCCCCCGGTCCAGGAGCCGCCATCTTCTCCGCCAGGAAACCGGAGCGCCAGTCGTACGTCAGATTAGTACGTGATCTCGTCACTTGGACGACTTCAGGGCGTGGCAAATTACGTAGTTACGTCCCATCTCACGATTGTCATTAATTCCACCATAGCTGGTATTTTAGCATTACATTATGATTTTTACCAAGAATAGTATATTATAGGGTTTCCTCTCTAAAGTTAAAAAAAAAGAGAAAAAAAAGGAGAGGCACTCTCAGATTGGGAGGCATTGACTGATACCGATGGAACAGTTCCATGCAGTTACCATTCCAACAGTTCGATGCCTACCATCAGAACATCAACATGCACCTGCAAAGTTTGTCCCATTCCTCCCCCTGTTGTCAAGATTCAGAAATGCTTCTGCTGCAAAATATTTCTGTCCCGACTATCACGCCATCAACCAGAATATCGTCACAATATCATCTTATTTGGATCCGTGATATTGTGTATTCACTTTAATTATGGAGGCCATACACACCCAAGGTATTTGGATTGCTGAAGCACTTCAGCAAAGAACGAAGAGCCAAGACAAACTTTGGTTGATTGCCACTCACATTGGGGATCCCAAAGCTGCCTTCCTTCTCGTGTTCCCCTTGACTTACTTTCTCAACCGACGGACTGGATTTGCAGTTGTCTGGGTGGCTGCTATTTCGGAGTGGCTTAATCTAGTGTTCAAATGGTAAGAGTAACGTCTATTTGGTCTATTATGCTTTTTAAAATGTTCAATTAACTTACCGGAACTCTCGGCCCTATAGCTCTACTGTCCGATGAATGCTTGATAAACTCTTAAGAAAATCAACTATTCTGATCTAAAGTCATTATTTAAAAAAAATCCAATGTTTCACTTACATTCTTTAACGCATAAACATTTATTTATGGTGAGCATTTTACAAATACATCTCTGATATTTTATGCAACACGTTTGGATTCGTGGCATGTCCCTTTCTATTATCGGTCCGACGGTAAAACAAACGTCGGAACCTTAACGAGTTGGAGGCTGTAAGTATAAAGTCAAAACATATTTTGACCTTCTGTGGTGTACATTCTGAATTTTGAATTTTAATTCCAATGCAGGATGCTCTTTGGGGAGAGACCATTCTGGTGGATTGGAGAATCCCGTTTATTTGAGAAAAACCCTCCCAAACTCCAACAGTTTGCCTCAACTTGTGAAACAGGTCC
Source organism: Oncorhynchus tshawytscha (assembly GCF_018296145.1). Lineage (NCBI taxonomy): Eukaryota > Metazoa > Chordata > Actinopteri > Salmoniformes > Salmonidae > Oncorhynchus > Oncorhynchus tshawytscha. Next base: position 26,031,136 of record NC_056453.1, read on the forward strand.
AGGTTAGTGAGATTTAATACATTATTCCAAAAGCTTGTAATTTTCGTACATTTACAGCAACAAATCATCCAAATATTGGGCACATCATTTACTTGACCAGACAAACTGACTGTGAACTTATAACCATCGGTAATAATGTAATACCACAGTATTTGACCAGTGGATTTATTCCTCTCCATCTCTCAGGCAGTCCATCTGGTCATGCAATGGTAACAGCAGCAGTGTGGTGGGTGATGGCCTCATCCCTGGGTTCTCTTCTCTACTCCTACACACGCAGGTCTGACCATTAGTCAAATATATTTTCTATTTGTATTTTAAATGCAATCATTTTTTATTATTTTTATCTGTATTGCAAAATCTGTGTGAGCATGTTTGACATGGTTATTAAATAAACATTTTCATTGTCCATATTTGTTTTTACCCCCCAATCTATTTCAGCATGTTGCTATCAGCGGTTCCATATGTGCTGTATCTGCTGGGGTTAGTGGCAGTTGGCTTCTCTCGCATCTTCATCCTGGCACACTTCCCCCATCAGGTCATAGCTGGCTCTTTGACAGGTCAGAATCTACCTGTACTGTCTTGTGGAACTTTATTCAGGGGGATGTAATCATTTGTTTTTTTGTAGTGGGAGTTATGTATGTACAATACGGTACTTGGTGTGTATAACCTACTGTATCTAACTTATTCTAAGGTTAACAAAGTTTTGTTAGAATATTCTAGAATTCTAGAACATCATCTTCATTCTGAAGTGAGTGTCCCCAACTCTTTTCTTCAGGCTTCATTCTTGGGGTAGTTCTGAGCCGTCAGGTTCCAGAAGGTCGCCCTCTGGTGTTTTTTGTGAGTTCCAGCATTGGGCTACTCCTCAGTGCTTTCCTAATCCACTCAGGACTGACATGGCTGGGCTTCGACTTGTCCTGGTGAGTCTAGTCTACTCAATATTTTCCCATATCATAAAGAAAATGGGGAATGTGATTGTCTATTTCAAAAGCAGCTTGCCTCATAACAGCTATAGTTCTAATTGCATTTAATATCATGTTTAACATTTCCAAGGTCCATTGCGTTGGCTAAGAAGTGGTGCTCCCATTCAGAGTGGATTCGGCTGGACACAGCCCCGTTTTCCTCACTAACACGGGACTGTGGTGCTATCCTGGGCTTGGGGCTGGCCCAGTACTGGAAGCCAGGTGGGTACACTCTCCCCTGTGCTCCACGTGCCCTGTGTCTGGCCCTCTGCTCCATGGCTCTCTACCATGTCCATCGACTGCCTCTACCAATCCAACCACAGCCCCTCTTCTACTTCCTCTTCTTTATCAAGTTTACCATCGTGCCCCAGGTGGTCATGATTTATGTACCTGGCTTTGTACACCTCCTTACACACAAAAAGAAAAATGATTAAAATGACACATTCCTCGGAAGTTCAACTCTGGACACTGAGAGAAAAGTTTCTTTAGGTACTTTTCTTTTCATACACACTCCTGTATAAATGGGGAAATTGATGGCAATATGGGTGTTGACTTCTAAGGAAGTTGTCAGACAAATGCTGAATGGCAATTTTTCTGCTGATGATTGAAGATTGTATCATGCCCATTTGCAGGATATACAGTTGAAGTTGGAAGTTTACATATACCTTAACCAAATACATTTAAACTCAGTTTTTCCACAATTCCTGACATTTAATCCTAGTAAAAAATTCCCAGTTTTAGGTCAGTTAGGATCACCACTTTATTTTAAGAATGTGAAATGTCAGAATAATAGTAGAGAGAATGATTTATTTCAGCTTTTATTTCTTTCATCACATTCCCAGTGGGTCAGAAGTTTACGTACACTCAATTAGTAGCATTGCCTTTAAATTGCTTAACTTGGGTCAAATGTTTCGGGTAGCCTTCCACAAGCTTCCCACAATAAGTTGGGTGAATTTTGGCCCATTCCTCCTGACAGAGCTGGTGTAACTGAGGCAGGTTTGTAGGCCTCCTTGCTCACACACGCTTTTTCAGTTCTGCCCATACATTTTCTATAGGATTGATGCCATACATTTTGTGAAGTGCACCAGTCCCTCCTACAGCAAAGCAACCCCACAACATGACGCTGCCACCCCCGTGCTTCACAGTTGGGATGGTGTTCTTCGGCTTGCAAGCCTCCCCCTTTTTTCCTCCAAACATAACGATGGTCATTATGGCCAAACGGTTCTATTTTTGTTTCATCAGACCAGAGGACATTTCTCCAAAAAGTACGATCTTTGTCCCCATGTGCAGTTGCAAACCGTAGTCTGTTTTCTTATGGTGGTTTTGGAGCAGTGGCTTCTTCCTTGCTGAACGGCCTTTCAGGTTATGTCGATATAGGACTCGTTTTACTGTGGATATAGATACGTTTGTCCCTGTTTTCTTCAGCATCTTCACAAGGTCCTTTGCTGTTGCTCTGTGATTGATTTGCACCTTTCGCACCAAAGTACGTTCATCTCTTGGAGACAGAACGCGTCTCCTTCCTGAGCGGTATGACGGCTGCATGGTCCCATGGTGTTTATACTAGCGTACTATTGTTTGTACAGATGAACGTGGTACCTTCAGGCGTTTGGAATTTGCTCCCAAGGATGAACCAGACTTGTGGAGGTCTACAATGTTTTTTCTGAGGTCTTGGTTGATTTATTTTGATTTCCCCATGATGTCAAGCAAAGAGGCACTGAGTTTGAAGGTAGGCCTTGAAATACATCCACAGCTACACCTCCAATTGACTCAAATTATGTCAATTAGCCTATCTGAATTTTCTAAAGCCATGACATCATTTTCTGGAATTTTCCAAGCTGTTTAAAGACACAGTCAACTTAGTGTATGTAAACTTCTGACCCACTGGAATTGTGATACAGTGAATTATAAGTGAAATAATCTGTCTGTAAACAATTGTTGGGAAAATAACTTGTCATGCACAAAGTAGATGTCCTAACCGTCTTGCCAAAACTATAGTTTTTTAACAAGACATTTGTGAAGTGGTTGAAAAATGAGTTTTAATGACTCCAACCTAAGTGTATGTAAACTTCCGACTTCAACTGTGGGCCAAATGTTTTTGGTGTTATTTTGTCTCAGCTTCTACTATGTGTCTGTTATTTCAAGCTATGTAATTAGCAATGTAGCCTTCTTCCTTCTTAGATATGTAACCAGCAGTGTAACCTTCTCCTTCACATATGTATGCAATATCTCATTTTGTTTAGTTACAATTTGATTGACAAATGATCTGTAAGTGAAGGTAAATGGTGCCACATTCTGGTTAAACCTAATCAATTAATGACTCTGTTATAATCAAGTAGGCTAGTGTGCTGTTCCCTCGAGGCGGAAGTTGATGTTATGCTTGGCATGTAGCGTTAAAGAAATCAAAAAGGTCCTGACAATGTAAGGATTACTGTATGCTACATAAGCAGCTATTCATATCATTCACCTGAAAGATCAAAGCAAATAAATGACATGCATGCAGGATGTTTTTCAGTTGGTAACCATTTATAAATGTTATTCTTCAATACATAGGTTTGACTGTACAGATTACAATCAGTTATGAGATAAAAACACAATTTTTTATTATTTTTAATTCAACTTATCACAGCGCTCTTAAAGCTCACATTTACAGACAAAAGAACTCTGCTCAGCAAGCAAATACAATAAAATAATACAAATAGAATGCTTCAGAGTTTTGCGTTGTGTCTGGTTGGAGGGAAAGGAAAAGGATATTCAGGCATAACAGCTTCATTACTCTGATCCCAAATCGCGAATGTATAACACAGGCCAGATTCAGGACACTATATGTGTTTCTGTTTGAGATCATGATTGGCAAAATAATCAAACATGCATCTGAATATTTACAACCAACTCATTTACATAAAAAGTTGAAAAACAAAGTCTGTCAAAGTCCTTTTTTGAAAGAATAGTACAATTCCTCTTACATACAGTAGGGTCTTAAATTTGTCCAAATGAGCTATACTGTGGGTTGGGAACCATTTGAATGGCAGACAAGACCCAAATGGAAGCTGTCCATTAAGCAGTGGCAACTGACTGAGCATTCAATCTGACTGAAGTACTTTCACAAACCCATTGTTTTTATACTCTAACATGGCAAGTATAAAAATACGTTAGTCATGAATACATCCTTTACATTTTTCTCTCCAGGACTTTCCCTTGACACTGAAGTTAAGTGCTTAGTCACTGGATTTGGGGCCATTTGATTGACTTTGTCAGTCAATAGGTTACACACACACACTATAATTGAATTGAACAGTAGCTATAAGGAAACTGCAAAATAGAAACATTTCCACTTGTGGTACAGATTGTTTTTAAACAAGCCATTTGTGTACAAGACCTGTCTGTCTATGAAGGGATCTGGTGTTGGGTTGAAGGGGATATACACATATTTATTCTTCATGTTGTCATTCATTACTTTGCAGATCAGAGTTCCTATGACGATGAGTCATCAGTAATAATCCATTATCACTGGTCAGAAGAAGTTCCACCTGACCTGACCTCCATTCATCCAAATTCAATAACAATCACAACTAAAATAAAGTAATTAAAATACATAAAGTGCACCCTTAGTTAAGAACTTTACAGGCATTTAGTGCAGACATTTATGAATGAAATCTCAGTAAAAAAAGAAAAGCAAATATGATGCAGATACAAAAGAAAAATGTCTTTAACAGTGGTTTCAAATCAAATGTTATGTCACATGCTTCGTAAACAACAGGTGTAGACTAACCGTGAAATGCTGACTTACGGGCCTTTCCCAACAATGCAGAAAGATAAATAATAGAATAATTATAACACAAGGAATAAATACCCAATGAGTAACAATAACATGGCTATATACACGGGGTACCAGTACCAAGTCGGTTTGTGTGTCTGCGTTCAATAGTTTTTAATTGCAAAGAAAACTTCAAATATCCCTCACATTATTATATTCTGTATATGATTTATATATTTTTTTATATATACTCCTATTACCATGAACTTCAGAAGGGGGACATCTCCAAACTTTGGTATTTGTATGACTTTCTCTGTCCTCAAACCAATGACAATGACCTATGCACAATGAAAAAATAAATATATTTCACAAAACTAAACCTCTTATACCCCTTTAAAACACTGCAAAGTTATCCTAGTTGGAAGAAAGACGAATAACATTCAACGAGTACAACGCAGCGTGATTATTAGGAGTAATTTATTGGTTGAACTATTCTCTAGAGGATGTTTGTAGAAGGCCATGGCAGTAACAATTGAACTTCAAATGAAAGGCAACGTTATGTGGTAGGGTTGAGTGAAAATACCACAAACATAACAAGCCCAATATTTCAAAAATACGAAAATAACATTTGACATTGAATAATTTAAAGTTTGTAAATGTCCCTCCCCTGCCGTAGTTGTGGGCGTTAATGTGCTTGTCGGAACTTCCTATTTCAGAGTTGAAATTATCATAAGCTATAGGTGTAGAGCTTCATCTTGGATGATTCTGATACTTTCCAAGTTGGAAACTCATGTATCATTTTTCTACAATGAGTTTCCAAATCTGAAATATCAGCGTTTCCCTGGCCGACATGTCATGAGTGCAGCATAAATCTTCAAAACCTGTCGTTGCATGACTAGTAGGACGAAAGGCTAACAACAGGGCAAAACAGAAATAATACAATCCAAATGCAAGCTATGTTATGTTTTTATACGTATATACATTATATAGCTTAATAATAAATATTATATATTTTTTCTCTAAGCACTGTCAAGTTGTAATTTCCATTTACAGTATTGAACATATTAGTATTGTATTACGGAGTCTAGCAACCTTGAATAAGAGCACACTTTGTATTTTAAGGATAAAACATGGTAGATGGTTAGAGTCCACAGGTACAGTAAGGTAAGGGCCCCCAATTTTACTCTCACCACCCCACACAAGACCTCCCCAAAGGTCTTGGGGAGGAAGTTGTGCCAACCCCCCTATAAAAGTGTTTGGGCCTCTGACCCTGGGTGTGATCAGCACTGGCCCTGTCATCACCTTTCAATGTCATATCTTTCTATTTCAATGTGTGCAGAGTTGAAGTTTAACAACAAAATAGTACAATCTCTCATGTATTAGTATTTAGTATCTATGTACTGTATGACTAGACCTCTACCGCCAGTGTGTGCCTATTGTAGACACGGCTTTCTGTGTGAGTGGGGCTGTACTCTGTCTTTTTATTATGTGCTCATCAATGTCAGACAAGGTCTCCAGCCCAACTCAACTTCCCCCCTCCCCCTTTCCTCCCCTCCCACTCACACGCCCAGTTCGGCCGTGGACATTCACACATTCGACTCCACAAAAGGTCTCTTTGGTTTGATGGGGGAGGTGGGGCCCTGCCTAGAGTCACGGGAGATATCACGGGAGAGCTGTCGGTACATGTTGTCCTGGTAGGCCTGAGCTACGGGCAGAGTCCTGGCCACTTTCACGTCTGGATAGGTGGGCACCTGGCTCACCCTCTCCAGAATGTCCCCTCCTCCGCCCCGGGAGCCACCGTTGGCCAGCTTGCCCAGGGAGGACTGCTGCTGCTGGGGGTAGTAGTCCTCCTCCAGGAGTTGTCCGTTCTGGGCGTTGTTAGTCTTGTTGTAGTAGGCGATGTTCCCCAGCGAGGTCGGGGGGCTGTAGGACGAGCCCTGCTGGATCAGCTGGCCAGGCGACGTGGGGCTGATGCCAGAGTCCATGGAGGTCATGGCCCAGGGCCGCTGGGACGAGGGCTGCTGCAGGTACTGAGTCTGGTGAGTCCGCGCCGTCTTGTCTATGATGCCCATGAAGGGCGTGGTCCGTGAGCGGGTGCCCTCGCCCTGGTACAGCCCCCCACCACCTCCCTGGGCCGGCGAGATTGGGGAGATGTCATCGTTACAGGAGTGCTCGTACCCCTCGTAGCCCTCGTAGGCCACCTGCAGCGGGATTTCCATCCCCTGGATGGAAGAGGAAGGCCTGAAGCCTGGGGCTAGATTACAGCTGGAGCCCCCCGTAGAGATGTTGTTGCTGGACGGGGAGAAGCGGAGGCCCACGCTCTGGGAGTGGATGAGGGGCCGCGGAGTGGACATGTGCGGTTTGATCTCCGGGGTAGTGGCACTGATGGGCCGCCTCACCATGTGGCCGATCTCTGGCGATCCCAGCTGGCACTGAGGCATGGCACTGTTCTGACGCTCCAGCTCGTGCTTGGCGACAGGGTAGTAGGCGGCCGACTGGCTGCGGCTAATCTGGGGAGTCTGGCTATAGCGGACACCCCCCTGGAGCTGGCCCCCTTGTCCCCCCCCACTGCTGGCACGGTAGGCAGAGGAGGGGCGCTGGGTTAGCTCGTCCTTCATCAGGCCCTCTATGACCCCTCCTCGGCCCCCATGCTGACAGAGGGCCCCAGCTGAGAGGCTGGACTGGGGCATGGAGCGACCATCCAGGGAGGGCTGGTACATCAACCGGCTCTGGCTCTCCATCGGCACGTCCATGGAGCCCCCCTGGTAGCGCATGGGGTGGCCCATCTGGCCATATGCGTTGCTGGGCTGGTTGGTGCGAACAATCTGGGCCATGGAGGGCTGGAGACGCAGGCCCTGGTGGTGCAGGGAGTCCTGGTGGTGCAGTGAGACCTGGTGGTGTAGCTGGGCCTGGTGGTGCTGTTGGGAGACCTGGTGGTGCAGTTGGGCCTGGTGGTGCTGGTGTGTCTGGAGGGTATCATGGTGCTGGGAGGCCTGGTGGTGCAGGGAGGCCTGGTGGTGCAGGGAGGGCTGTGAGCTCAGCTGGAAGGACCTCTGGCTGCTCATCTTGGACAGGGGAGGCTGCTCCTGCTGGTAGCGCACCGGAGAGCCTGACTGGGACCTGTACAGACACACACTCTCCACCGGGGGGCTGGCTCTGTACTGGCTCTGTACCCCACCCCGACGCAGGGGGGAGAGTGGGGGACTCTGGTATCCGTGGTCCATCCCCTGACCCACTCCTCCATTGCCTCCCATGGGCGGGGGGCTGAAGTGGTAGGTGGTCTGGTGGACCGGGGAGGTCTGTGGAGGGCTGTGTCGATAGTGGGAGTTGTGGTGCGTGGGGGAGAGGGAGGGGGGCGAAGGTGGCTGGTAGTTCTGGCTGCCGGGGGAGGACATGGAGGTGGGGCTGGGGTGGCCATAGTCATAAGCCTGGCCCATGGGGGAGCCCCCTGACAGGTAGGTCTGGTCCTGGTGATGGTAGGGGTGGTGGTGGTTGGTCGGAGAGAGAGGTGGGCTCTGGATGACAGGCAGACTGGAGGGGTTGGAGTGGGGCTCCCTCTCGAGGGCCAGACCCATAGAACCCATACTCCCCATAGACATGGCCTCCAGCTCCTGCTCCAGATAGTCCTCGTCTTCAAACAGATCCTGGACCGGCTCCATGTCCTCCAGCCGAGGCTCCGGGGGAGGGGGGAGCTCCAGGGGGAGGGGGAGGGAGGACAGGGACATCTCCTCCTCCTCTCCCTCCTCTGGGGGAGGCGATGGGGGAGGAGATGGGGGAGGCTCCAGCTTCTGTGCATCCTCCTCCTCCTGGGTGAGCTGTCGACACTCCTCCTCTACTCGCTGCAGGAGGCGCTGGATCTCACAGTGGTTGGGGCTCTGCTTCATGGCTTCATTCAGGTCCTCCAAGGCCTCAGGGAACTGTCTACAAATCCAGACAAGAAGGAAAGATACGACAGGGTTGGAAATGAGGGAAGGTTTTAAAACACTGCTGTGAAAATGAACACATTTGAATGAATTGGTCAAAAAAGAAGGAAAACTGTTTTATGAGAGGCTGAAGAAGATAAGAGGGTGAAGCGGAGTATGTAAACTATTCTACAGTAGAAGGATATCAGGGAGGTGCAGGGGAAATAAATACCTGCTACTACGCTTGGCACGTGCTCTGGCATAGTATGCTTCGTAGGATTTTGGTTTCAATTCAAGCGCCTTTGTAGCAAACTCCTCAGCCATCCCAAAGTCCTGAGAGCAATAACAAGTGATCCATGAGTCAGATACTTACAGAATATTACTGGGGTAAAACAGAGGTAATGTTAAAGGTACAGTAATATAAAGCTTATCACCTATACTTTTACCATACTTTACACTATTACATATAGATAATATACTATAGATGACCCATGGGGCTCTTGTCAAAAGTAGGGCACAAGGGTGCCATTTGTGATGCATCCATGGTCAGAGCCCGCCAACTCACGTTCATTTTTCTCCGACATCGGGACAGATTGAGGAAGATGGACACTTTCAGCTCCCTGAAAGTCTTGAGGTCCTCACTGAAGCCTTCACGGGGGAACTTTTTGAGGGCGTACTGATAGCGCTGTGCTGCCTCCTTAACTTTCCCTTTCTTTTGAACACACCGACACACACACGTTATTCATACAAGACAGACATATAGGTCTTATTGATCATTAAAACAAAACAAGTTGTATAGCACTTGAGGATAAATACATCTGTAAAAGTGTCATAAAATATAGAATGATAACATTTTATTTCTTTGATGTATAGATATATTTTCGTTCTTATAGAGTATGTATTAATATTTTTCATCAATAGTTGACTGTCCTTCCTCAGATTCGGATAGGGCCTCCTGATCTCACTTTATAGAAGCCGTCTCCCTCCTCAATCAGCTTGCTCAGTAGGATGATCATGATGTCGGGTTTGGAGGTAGCCATGGCCCACGTGGCTGGACCTGAAGAACACAGGATGAGAAAGAAAAGAGTGAGAGAAGCAGGGAAAGATAAAAAGAAAAGGAATGTAGGAGTTGTTTTTGAGTCACAGTAAACACACAACAACTGACAAGAACAACAAACAAAATGGCAGGAATGACAGATAGGCAGACGTCTGTCCGCTGCAGAGAAAATGAAGCTATTCTCTTTCTAAAGTCTATTGCTCTAGGTAGAGGAGTACACTGTAGGGACAATATCCCAGCCAAAAGGGTAGAAATATGAAAGATTGCAAAATACAAAAATGATGCGGCTGGTAAAGACTGAGTCACTCCCAATCTAATTGTCTTACATCAGGTGGCTTCACTCCTACGCGACGCTCGTCCCTCAACCGCCAGTCAGTGCAGGCGGAATCATCGTGCTATCTGACGCAAGACAATTAACCTAACGAGGATAGCTCTCTGCAGAAAGCAACACTTGAAACCCATTTACACAGAGACTAGAGAGATGAGGACAAGGTTGGTGGGTTTCTTGCATGACGAAAAGACTCATAGCAGCTAGGCAAGCAGGACACAGGAGAGCTCTGCAGACCAGGGCAAGGTTGAGGCAACGGTAGAGGAAGTAGGTAGGAACAGGACTTCTGACTGGCCTAGCTGACACTGAGGAACGTTTCAGAAGAATGAACAATGCACAGTAGAATCATCTGAACTGTGGATAGTGGAGAAAAGGCATTACAGACGCATGCAGTTCCCCTGGTGATCATTACCAAGTGAAGGTATAGGAGGGGTTCATCATGCATCTGTGAGATGGAAATAAGAAAACACCTTGATACAATGTAGTATGCTGGAGGCTGGGCATGCTGTCATATGATAACCAACCGGAATGTGAACATCTACCTCTAAATAAAACCAGTCCAAGTAAAAGTTAGGACGGGATTCAATCTGATCGCGGATTATAGGCATTGCACCTTTTAAAGGCAAATTATGACTGAGCCAACATATGCAGTGTTTACAGTGAATGGGATCTCCACGAACGCGGGAACATTGCCTTTAAAAGTTGCAATGCCTATAACCCACAATAGGATTGAAAACCAGCCTCAGTGATAATAGTAATACCTGAGTGTTATTTCTCAGTATGGGGTTTGCTGACACTTAGTCTGCTGTCTAAGTGGCCTGCTGACACTTAGACCATAACGACACAGAAACAACACAGAAAGAGATAGGGCTGTCAAAATGCCTGCTGGGGTGAGATGTCGACAGCCTTGGGATTACCTCTGGGCCGACTGGGCAGCGTCTGACATCCTGGTACCGCAGAGAGATCAAGGGGAGGGAGGTCAGTGAGCGTGGAGGGGGTGTTGGGGGAGGGGGGCAGAGAGCAGCGTGCCAGAGTAATCAAAGGAGAAAAAACAGAAAAAGGTGCGTGGGAGAGAGGACAAGTGGAAAAAAACAGAAAGAGAAAAAGGAGGTGGTGGAAGATGAGGTGTGAGAGAAGGAACAGAAAAAGCAGCAGTGAGAAGCAGGGGTAAGTGCCCCAGCAGAAAGAAAGAGACACAGGAAGAAAAAAAACATACTGCCAGTGCTAACCACCTGTCGAGAGAGAGAAAGAACGAGAGAGCAGAGAGAGATAGAAAGAAAGAACTATAGATAAAGAAAGAACAAGGGAGAAAGAAAAAAAGAAAGAACCAGAGAGCTGAGAGAGAGGAAGAGACAGAGACAACATGAAAGAGAAAGAATACAGGATACACGGTAACAGTAGAACAACAAAGACAGATATAAAGACCTGAGGAGTGACTAGTCAGAGAGAACAGAGAAAAGCTGCAGTACGGTACAGCAGCGGGGTGGGGGGGTGGGGGTGGGGGGGGGCAATACAGTAGCAGTGGGGGTTTAGCTGTTAGCTCAGCTCCAAAGAGACTTCTGGTCAAAGTACTATAGTACCAGTCAAAAGTTTGGACACACCCACTCATTCAAGGGTTTTTCTTTATTTTAAATATTTTCTACATTGTAAAATAATAGCGAAGACACCAAAACTATGACATAACACATATGGAATCATGTAGGATCCAAAAAAAGAGTTAAACAAATCAAAATATTTTATATTTGAGATTCTTCAAAGTAGCCACCCTGTGCCTTGATGACATCTTTGCACACTCTTGGCATTCTTTCAACCAGCTTAACCTGGAATGCTTTTCCAACAGTCTTGAAGGAGTTCCCACATATGCTGAGCACTTGTTGGCTGCTTTTCCTTCACTATGCGGTCCAACTCATCCCAAACTATTTCACTTGGGTTGAGGTCGGATGATTGTGGAGGCCAGGTCATCTGATGCAGCACTCCATCACTCTCCTTCTTGGTCAAATAGCCCTTACACAGACTGGAGGTGTGTTGGGTCATTGTCCTGTTGAAAAACAAATGATAGTCCCACTAAGCGCAAACCAGATGGGATGGTGTATCGCTGCAGAATGCTGTGGAAGCCATGTTGGTCAAGTGTGCCTTGAATTCTAAATAAATCACAGACAGTGTCACCAGCAATGCACCCCACACCATCACACCTCCTCCATGCTTCACGGTGGGAACCACACATACGGAGATCGTCCGTTCGCCTACTCTGCGTCTCACAAAGACACGGTGGTTGGAACCAAAAATCGCAAATTTGGACTCATCAGACCAAAGGACACATTTCTACCACTCTAATGTCCATTGCTCGTGTTTCTTGGCCCAAGTAAGTCTCTTCTTCTTATTGGTGTCCTTTATTAGTGGTTTATTTGCAGAAATTCGACCATGAAGGCCTGATTCACACAATCTCCTCTGAACAGTTGATGTCTGTTACTTGAACTCTGTGAAGCATTTATTTGGGCTGCAATCTGAGGTGCAGTAATCAAAATATATTTTGATTTGTTTAACACTTTTTTGGTTACAACATGAGTTCAATATGTGTTATTTCATAGTTTGATGTCTTCACTATTATTCTACAATGTAGAACATAGTAAAAATAAAGAAAAACTGGAATGAATATGTGTGTCCAAACTTTTGACGAGTACAGTATATAAGAAATAGGTTGCCATTTAGGATGCATATTCTGTATTTCGGTGTCATCCTACTGTATGCATGAATAGTCTTTGTATTGTGTCTCAATATCAGATAGTCAAGTGTAAAATAATAAATACAACTGTCAACAGTCAAAATATCCTGTTGCACTGTGGAGAGAAATGGGTTATTTTCCAGGAGAGGTATTTCATTCACTGTCTACATACAAGTCCTGTTTGCGTCTCAAATGGCACCATATTCCCCACATAGTGCACTACCTTTGACCAGGGCCAATTGGGTGCAATTCGGGACAGCCCCTGCCCAAAATCTATTGGCCTTCAGTCTAACACTAAGTAGATTCTCCATACCTATCTTGGCTCCCTTCTTGAGCAGGGCAACCACCACGGAGGTGTTCCTGCAGCCCACGGCCCGGTCCAGAGGACGCATCCCACTGTAGTCCACATGCTCTATCATCGCCCCCTGGTCCACTAGAAACTGGACCTGAGAGGACAGACAGCAGAAGAATGGAACAGGGGCGAGGAGGGAGAAATGTAGTGATTCAAATTATATTCATTCGAGTAGAATCATAGGATGGTACTACAATTTGGGAGAGTTACTGCTCGCAAAATATACACAAATATAACTATACTTGAACACATCGGGATAGACAAAAGACCTACAATACAAGTGTGTCTCTTTTGTTCCTAATGTTGTCCATCCAAATCAAAACAAACTTTATTTGTCACATGCGCCCGAATAAAACAAGTGTCGACCTTAACGTGAAATGCTTATTAACAATCCCTTAACCAACAGTGCAGTTCAAGAATAGTTAAGAAAACATTTAACAAATAAACTAAAGTTAAAAATGACAAAAAGTAACACAATAACATAACAATATTGAGGCTGTATACAGGGGGTACCAGTACCAAGACAGTGTTCGGGGGTACAGGTTAGAGGTAATTCGTACATATAGGTAGGGGTGAAGTGACTATGCATAGATAATAAACAGCGAGTAGCAGCAGTGTACAAAATAAATGGGAAGTCAATGTAATAGTCCGGTGGCCATTTTATTAATTGTTCAGCATTCTTATGGCTTGGGGGTAGAAGCTGTTAAGGAGCCTTTTGGTCCTAGATTTGGCGCTCCGGTACCGCTTACTGTGCGGTAGCAGAGAAAACAGTCTATCACTTGGGTGACTGGAGTGTCTGACAATTTTATGGGCTTTCCTCTGACACCGCCTATTATATAGGTCCTGGATTGCAGGAAACTTGGCCCCAGTGATGTACTGGGCCGTACGCACTACCCTCTGTAGCACTGAGCAGTTGCCATACCAGGCGGTGATGCAACCGGTCAGGATGCTTTATGGTGCAGCTGTAGAACGTTTTGAGGATCTGGGGACCCATGCCAAATCTGTTCAGTCTCCTGAGGGGAAAAAGGTGTAGTCGTGCCCTCTTGATGACTGTCTAGGTGTGTTTGAACCATGATAGATCATTCGTGATGTGGACACCAAGGAACTTGAAACTCTCGACCAGCTCCATTACACCCCCGTTGATGTTAATTGGGGCCTGTTCGGCCCGCCTTTTTCTGTAGTCCACAATCTGCTCCTTTGTCTTGCTCACATCGAGGGAGAGGTTGTTATTCTGGCACCATACTGCCGGATCTCTGACCTCCTCCCTATAGGCGGTCTCATCGTTGTCGGTGATCAGGCCTACCACTGTTGTCGTCAGCAAACTTAATGATGGTGTTGGAGTCGTTGGTGAACAGGGAGTACAGGAGGGGACTAAGTACACACCCCTGAAGGACCCCAGTGTTGAGGATCAGCGTGGCAGATGTATTGTTGCCTACCCTTACCACCTGGGGGTGGCCCATCAGGAAGTCCAGGATCCAGTTGCAGAGGAAGGTGTTTAGTCTCAGGGTCCTTAGCTTAGTGATGAGCTTTGTGGGAACTATGGTGTTGAACGCTGAGCTGTAGTCAATGAACAGCACTCTCACAAAGGTGCTCCTTTTGTCCAGGTGGGAAAGGGAAGTGTGGAGTGCGATTGAGGTTGCGTCATCTGTGGATCTGTTGTGGCGGTATGCGAATTGGAGTGGGTCTATGGTATTCGGGAGGATGCTGTTGATGTGAGCCATGACCAGCCTTTCAAAGCACTTCATGGCTACTGACGTGAGTGCTATGGGGCAGTAATCATTTAGGCAGGTTACCTTCACTTCCTTGTGCAAAGGGACTATGGTGGTCTGCTTGAAATATGTAGGCATTACAGACTCAGTCAGGGAGAGGTTGAAAATGTCAGTGAAGACACTTGCCAGTTGGTCCGCGCATGCATTGAGTACACGTCCTGGTAATCCATCTGGACCCGCGGCTTTGTGAATGTTGACCTGTTGAAAGGTCTTGCTCACATCGGCTACCGAGAGCATTATCACACAGTCATCCTGAACAGCTGTTGCTCTCGTGCATGCTTCAGTGTTGCTTGCCTTGAAGCAAGCATAAAAGGCATTTAGTTCGTCTGGTAGGCTCGCGTCACTAGGCAGCTCGCGTCTGGGTTTCCTTTTCTATTCCGTAATAGTTTTCAAGCCCTGCCACATCCAACGAGCATCAGAGCCAGTGTAGTAGGAGTCAATCTTAATCCTGTATTGACGCTTTGCTTGTTTGATGGTTCGTCTGAGGGCATAGCGGGATTTCTTATAGGTGTCCGGATTAGTGTCCCGTTCCTTGAAAGTAGCAGATCTAGCCTTTAGCTAGGTGCGGATGTTGCCTGTAATCAATGGCTTCTGGTTGGGATATGTATGTATGGTCACTGTGGGGGCGACGTCGTCGATGCACTTTTTGATGAAGCCCGATGACTGAGGTGATATACTCCTCAATGCCATTGGATGAATCCCAGAACATATTCCAGTCTGTGCTAGCAAAACAGTCCTGTAGCTTAGCATCCGCGTCATCTGACCACTTCCGTATTGAGCGAGTCACTGGTACTTCTTGCTTTAGTTTTTGCTTGTAAGCAGGAATCAGGAGGATAGATTTATAGTAAGATTTGCCAAATAGAGGGCGAGGGAGAGCTTTGGTTTCAGTGTGCCTGCATTATAGTTCCAGGCCACTAGGAGTGACGCTTCTAGGTGAGCATTTTCTTCTTTGCTTATGGCCTAGAGTTGGTTGAGTGCAGTCTTCGTGCCAGCATCGGTCTGTGGTGGTAAATAGACAGCTACGAATAATATAGTTGAGAACTCTCTTGGTAGATTGTGTGGTCTACAGCTTATCATAAGGTACTCTACCTCAGGCGAGCAATACATCGAGACTTCTTTAATATTAGACATCGCGCACCAGCTGTTTTTGACAAAAAGACACACACCTCCACCCCTCGTCTTACTAGCCGTAGCTTCTCTGTTCTGCCGGTGCATTGAAAATCCCTCCAGCTCTATATTATCCGTGTCATCGTTCAGCCACGACTCAGTAAAACATAAGATATTACTGTTGTTAATGTCCCGTTGGTAGGGTAATCGTAGGTCATCAATTTTATTTTCCAATGATTGCATGTTAGCAAGTAGAATTGATGGCAGTGGGAGTTTACACGCTTGCCTACGGATTCTCAATAGGCAGCCCGATCTGCGTCCTCTTTTCCTCTGTCTTTTCCTCACGCAAATGACCTGTTCCCGGGGGAGAATTATAAACTCACCACCTCCGAGTCCCCGTAGAAGGAAGCCAGGTCGAGGGGCGTGCGTCCGTTCTTATCAGCGTGGTCCGTAGCAGCCCCCCTCTCCACCAGACAGCGCACCACCGGCAGGTGTCCCTTCAGACATGCCCAGCTCAGAGCCGTTAACCCTTCCTTGTCCATTAGAGGTAGGGATGCACCTGGCAGAGGGGTCAGGGATTAGAGGTCAGCATTGGGAGTCAAAGGTCAATTGGTAAAATAAAGTACCATCAATGCTTTGGTGATTGTATTTAACAAAGTAATGATGAAAAAAATTATTGAGAGTTATATAATTCAAAGGATGAAAGGACAGCAGGTCAAAGACAATGTAAATGACAAGGACATGAGTGGATGTTTTCTTCCTCCTGACCCTCACCCTGTGCCAGTAGGAACTCCACAGTGCCCAGGTGACCCTCTGAGGCAGCCATCATCAGAGGGGTTCGGCTTTGCTTGTCAGCCAAGTTCACGTCCGCTCCGTGAGTAAGGAGTAGGTCCACGATCTGAGAGAGGAAGCGCTAGCGTTACCATCCAGTACACAACTGTTTGTTTTTGTCAACATTGCCGTTCGATCTCTCTTCGTCTGATTTGACTGTTTTACCCATTTCATATCTTCTACATTGTGGATTAATAGTGAAGACATCAAAACTATGAAAGGACACATATGGAATCATGTAGTAACCAAAAAAGTGTTAAACAAATCAAAATATATTTTATATTTGAGTTTCTTCATATTAGCCACCCTTTGCCTTGATGACAGCTTTGCACGCTCTTGGCATTCTCTCAACCAGCTTCATGAGGTAGTCACCTGGAATGCATTTCAATTAACAGATGGGCCTTGTTAAAAGTTAATTTGTGGAATTTATTTCCTTCTTAATGTGTTTGAGCCAATCAGTTATGTCGTGACAAGGTAGGGGTGGTATACAGAAGATAGCCCTATTTGGTTAAAAACAAAGTCCCTATTATGACAAGAACAGCTCAAATAAGCAAAGAGAAACGACAGTCCATCATTACTTTAAGACATGGGGCGGCAGGTAGCCTAGTGGTTAGAGCGTTGGGCCAGTAACAGAAAGGTTGCTAGATCGAATACCAGAGGTGACAAGGTAAAAATCTGTTGTTCTGCCCCTGAAAAAGACAGTGTTCCTAGGCCGTCATTGTAAATAATAATTTGTTCTTAACTGATTTGCATAGTTAAATTAAGGTTAAATAAAAATGAAGGTCAGGTGACTACCTCATGAAGTTGATTGTGATAATGCAAAGTTGTCATCAAGGCAAAGTCTGGCTACTTCTAATCTAAAATATATTTTGATTTGTTTAACTTCTTGGATATAGGGGGCGCTCTTTTAATTTATGGATAAAAAACGTGCCCGTTTTAAGCGCAATATTTTGTCACGAAAAGATGCTCGACTATGCATATAATTGGCAGCTTTGGAAAGAAAACACTCTAAGGTTTCCAAAACTGCAAAGATATTATCTGTGAGTGCCACAGAACTCATGCTACAGGCGAAACCAAGATGAAACTTCTACCAGGAAATGGGTAGAATTTTTGAAGCTCTGTTTTCCAATGTCTCCTTATATGGCTGTGAATGCACCAGGAACGAGCCTGCGCTTTCTGTCGTTTCTTCAAGATGTCTGCAGCATTGTGACGTATTTGTAGGCATATCATTGGAAGATTGGCCATAAGAGACTACATTTTCCAGGGATCCGCCCGGTGCCCTTTGTCTAAATTGGTGCGTAATCTTCAGTTGCGGGCATTTTCTCCTGGGATTCAGGACAGAAAGCACACTTCCACGAACGATGTATCATCGAAGAGATATGTGAAAAACACCTTGAGGATTGGTTCTAAACAACGTTTGCCATGTTTCAGTCGATATTATGGAGTTCATTTGGATAAAAGTTAGGCGTTTTTATGACTGGATTTTCGTTTTTTTTGGTAGCCAAACGTGACGCACAAACGGAGCGATTTCTCCTAAACAAATAACCTTTCAGGAAAAACTGAACATTTGCTATCTAACAGAGTCTCCTCATTGAAAACATCTGAAGTTCTTCAAAGGTAAATGATTTTATTTGAATGCTCTTCTGGTTTTTGTGAAACTGTTGTCTGCTGAATGCTAACGCTAATGCTAACGCTAAATGCTACGCTAGCTACTGTTACACAAATGATTGTTTTCCTATGGTTGAGAAGCATATTTTGAAAATCTGAGATGACAGTGTTGTTAACAAAAGGCTAAGCTTGAGAGCTAGCATATTAATTTCATTTCATTTGCGATTTTCATGAATAGTTAACGTTGCGTTATGGTAATGAGCTTGAGGCTGTATTCACGATCCCGGATCCGGGATGGCTCGACGCAACAGGTTAACACTTTTTTGGTTACTACATGATTCCATATGTGTTATTTCATAGTTCTCATCGCAACATCTGTGGTGTTGCTCGTAGCAACGTCAGTTTTCTGAGTCTACAGCACCTTTAATATGAAGTGTTCTGTGTTATGGGCCCTGGTCAAAAGTAGTGCACTATAAAGGGTAAACTCAGCCTCACCTGCCAGTTTCCCTGTCGGACAGCACTGAACAGGGGCACGATGCCTCGTCTGTTGGGCTGAGCCACCGCTGCTCCCTGCTCCAGCAGTAGTCTGCAGACGTCTAGCTTCCCCCGGCCCGCTGCTGCCGTCAGAGCTTCAGGGAGAGGAGATGGACACACAGGGATCAGTCATGTTATACAACACAAGTATTTTACTTTTTTTTTTTTTTTTTTTTTTTACACTTGATCATTCTAAGACTGACAGTTATTGTGTGTGAGTCATGTGTTAGTATAGTAAGTGGATGCGAAATGGAGAGTGGGGACACACAGGGCAGGGGTGAGTAACACACAACACAACATACAGGGAGTTATATAGGAGTTATATGTGTTATATATATCGCATCATACTCCCCTATAAAGGTATGAGACATGTTCGACATTAAAACAGTGTTTTATAACTCTGACCTCACTACAGATGAACACAAGAGAAGTAGCGAAAGAGGGAGGAGAGAAAGGAGAGAACATGTGTTGTGGGGGTAGACAGTCGTGTGCATTTATGCATTTAACTGATTGAGTCATACAAGTATTGTTCCCAACAGGACAGAGGGAGTAAAGGGTCACAGGGATCAGCCATTAAAAAAAAAAACTTTATCATTATAAGACTTAAAGTCATTATGTGTGTCATTTGTTAGTATGCAGACAGAGTGCAGGGTGGGAGTAGACAGACAGACAGTAGACACTGGTAGATAGACAGACCGTAGACAGACCATAGACAGACAGACCGTAGACAGACAGACAGTAACATCTATGGATTTAACTGACTGAGTCATATTAGTATAGAGAGAGAGAGAGCGAGAGTCATATTAGTATTGAGAGAGAGAGTGAGAGTCATATTAGTATTGAGAGAGAGAGCGAGAGTCATATTAGTATAGAGAGAGAGCGAGAGTCATATTAGTATTGAGAGAGAGAGCGAGAGTCATATTAGTATTGAGAGAGAGAGCGAGAGTCATATTAGTATTGAGAGAGAGAGCGAGAGTCATATTAGTATTGAGAAAGAGAGCGAGAGTCATATTAGTATTGCGAGAGAGAGAATCATATTAGTATTGAGAGATAGTCATATTAGTATAGAGAGAGCGAGGGTCATTAGTATTGAGAAAGAGAGCGAGAGTCATATTAGTATTGAGAGAGAGAGTCATATTAGTATTGAGAGAGAGAGCGAGGGTCATTAGTATTGAGAAAGAGAGCGAGAGTCATATTAGTTTTGAGAGAGAGTCATTAGTATTGAGAGAGAGAGTCATTAGTTTTGAGAGAGTCATTCGTATTGAGAGAGAGAGAGAGAGTCATATTAGTATTGAGAAGAGAGAGAGAGTGAGAGTCATATTAGTATTTGAGTGAGAGTCATATTAGTATTGAGAGAGAGTCATTAGTATTTGAGAGAGTCATTAGTATTGAGAGAGCGAGCGAGGGTCATTAGTATTGAGAAAGAGAGTGAGAGTCATATTAGTTTTGAGAGAGAGTCATTAGTATTGAGAGAGAGAGTCATTAGTTTTGAGAGAGTCATATTAGTATAGAGAGAGAGAGTGAGAGTCATATTAGTATTGAGAGAGAGAGTCATATTAGTATTGAGAGAGAGCGAGTCATATTAGTATTGAGAGAGAGAGCGAGGGTCATTAGTATTGAGAAAGAGAGCGAGAGTCATATTAGTTTTGAGAGAGTCATTAGTATTGAGAGAGAGAGTCATTAGTTTTGAGAGAGTCATTCGTATTGAGAGAGAGAGAGAGAGAGAGTCATATTAGTATTGAGAGAGAGAGAGAGAGCGAGATTCATATTAGTATAGAGAGAGAGTGAGAGTCATATTAGTATAGAGAGAGAGCAGGAGTTATATTAGTATTGAGAGAGTGTCATAATAGTATAGAGAGAGAGTGAGTCATACTAGTATAGAGAGAGAGTCATATTAGTATAGAGAGAGAGTCATATTAATATTGAGAGAGAGTCATATTAGTATAGAGAGAGAGAGAGTCATATGAATATTGAGAGAGAGAGTCATATTAGTATAGAGAGAGAGTCATATTAATATATAGAGAGAGAGAGCGAGAGTCATATTAGTATAGAGAGAGAGAGTCATATTAGTATAGAGAGAGTAACAGTAATAGCTTGATTTTTCTCAATCTTTCCAATCCACATGTGGGAACCACATTGTCATAGTTGAGCACCCCAGAGCAGACCCCCCCCCACACACACACACTCTCCCTTTAAGACTAGCTCTGAGCTCTGCCCTGCCCTGTCTGTCTGTGCTCCAATGACACCACTGCACTGTCTGTCTGACATCAGCCAGTG
This sequence comes from Oncorhynchus tshawytscha, assembly GCF_018296145.1. Taxonomy (NCBI): domain Eukaryota; kingdom Metazoa; phylum Chordata; class Actinopteri; order Salmoniformes; family Salmonidae; genus Oncorhynchus; species Oncorhynchus tshawytscha. The sequence goes on from NC_056453.1 coordinate 26,052,336, forward strand.
TCTGTTTGGCGCAGCAGCAGCAGAAACAGCAGAGCAAATCTCTCCCTTTCATATCCGCACTGCAGCCCTCACTCTATGGGTCTGCTCAAAACCCTCTGTCATGACTTGTCTGATTTAAGACAATTTATTAACATGTTCTATCTAAGTGTAGTGATCTAAAACCCTGTGATAAACAAGTACAACAAGACAGCAAGCATCACTTCCTATGTCTAAGCAAGCAATCATGACATCCATCCACGTTTTGGTGGCCGCTACAACTCATCTTCAGCCCAGACTAAGCATCGGTTTAGAATTCAAGTGTCAAACCTAAAGCCACTGACACCTAATGATTCCACCTAAGGAAACAGCGCTGTAAAAATGGACAGGCTAAAACAAAATAGTTTCCTGGGTTGAAAACAATCTCCACAAGGCTACGGACAGTATCTGAAGACCTTTTTAAAAAGCACATGACGAGAGGCCTTAGCATACCTGTCTCTCCCCACAGGGTGTCGAAGTTGTTAATCTGAGCACGTTCCACCTCCTCCTCATCCTTCTCTGGCAGATCCAGCAGGTAGGACGCAATCTGGTGGAAATAATGATACATATTACACCTCCCAAAATATCACTAGTGTGAGTGGCATGCAATACTAGTAGGATCGCATAAGGATAAACAATGAATTGCTGTCCAGTCCACACACTGCAGGGAAATTACCCAGACTAAAAAATCAAATATATATTCTTAGCTCTACAAAACTGTCAGCTGGGTAAGTGGGGTCTACAGTATACCTGAGTAATCTATTTCACAAAATATTCCAGGTAAGGAGATTTGCAGGGAGGCCTACCTCTGTGTATCCCATGCGGGAGGCCTACCTCTGTGTATCCCATGCGGGAGGCCTACCTCTGTGTATCCCATGCGGGAGGCCTACCTCTGTGTATCCCATGCAGGAGGCCTACCTCTGTGTATCCCATGCAGGAGGCCTACCTCTGTGTATCCCATGCAGGAGGCCTACCTCTGTGTATCCCATGCAGGAGGCCTATCTCTGTGTATCCCATGCAGGAGGCCTACCTCTGTGTATCCCATGCAGGAGGCCTACCTCTGTGTATCCCATGCAGGAGGCCTACCTCTGTGTATCCCATGCAGGAGGCCTACCTCTGTGTATCCCATGCAGGAGGCCTACCTCTGTGTATCCCATGCGGGAGGCCTACCTCTGTGTATCCCATGCGGGAGGCCTACCTCTGTGTATCCCATGCGGGAGGCCTACCTCTGTGTATCCCATGCGGGAGGCCTACCTCTGTGTATCCCATGCGGGAGGCCTACCTCTGTGTATCCCATGCAGGAGGCCTACCTCTGTGTATCCCATGCAGGAGGCCTACCTCTGTGTATCCCATGCAGGAGGCCTACCTCTGTGTATCCCATGCTAGCTGCAGCGATGAGGGCTTGCTGGATGGCATGGCTCTTGCTGAAGGCTCCTTGCTGCTGCTGTTGTGGTTGTCCCATGGCCCAGTCCCACTGGATAAGGAACTTGACCATCTCCATGTGGCCCCTGAGAGCTGCATGCACCACGGCACACTGACCATTCTTATCCAGGTGGTCCACCTGTTGATGGACACACACACATAATTCACACTCACACACAAAGATGGTCAATCCCCATTCGTCCATAGAACATATCCATAGATAGAGATGAATATACAAACACACACTGCACCCTCTCACCTTGGCTCTCCTGCGACACAGTGTGTTGACTATAGCCATGTGTCCCCCAGAGGCAGCGTAGCCCAGTGGGGTGAGACCGCTCTCTGAGGGCTGGTCTACAGAGGCTCCGTATTCCAACAGCAGCCCCACCATGTCAATGTAACCCAGGTGGGCATGCACACACAGCACCGGGGCGTTGTTCAAAACCTCTGTACGGTAGTTCACGTTGGCACCACCGAGCATCAGCAACCGGCTCACCTGGACACAGACAGATTTCACACAGTGTTAGACACAGAGAAAAACAACTAGCAAAAGTAGAGTTTAATTTATCAGTAGGAAAAGCCCCTCAGGCGAGTTGGTTGGCCCACTGTCAAAGGGAGAGCTGAAACCCTGATGAAGGCAGCATAGCTGTCCAAACGCTGGTATCTACGGAGCCATGAGTGTGAGGCTTTTGTTTTCAAATGGAAAGCAGTACCTTGATGTTAAGAGGGAAAAGCAGCAGTGTTGTAGTACTCAAGTCCGGTCTGGAGACCACATACTCAGTGTATCGGTCTTGTCTCGGTGTCGGTTACATTCGTACTCAGTCGTGACTCTGTCTCAGACAGCAACCATAATACCAGCACACTCATGTAGGAGAGTGCACTTCTTGTAAAACAAGAAGGCTATACGCAGGTTTTTTTCAGTGGGCATTATGCATACTGACTTCTTCCTCCATACTGATGCGTATCGAAGTAGTGTAGTGAAGGTATACGATTTATGTAGTACAATAGAGAAATCATGCACAAAGTAGCCTACACAATGGCAAAGCAGGTGAAATATATTCACATGTGCACTGCACACAATCTAGTTTCAGAAGAATATCATCTGCAGGCAGCAAGAGTGTGCAGTTCTCAGCTGGTTTTGGCATGGAGCAGCTCACAGAAGAATGACATCGGTAGGGTAGGAAAGACGTTTCAGCTTATGATATCTAACAGTAAATGCTAACTAAGACAACAATGGGTATGCAAATCAGGTATTGAAAAAGTTTAGTCGGAAGTGTTGGTTAGTTGCTATTTGTGATGTGCAATTGTCATCATGCGCTGTTTGCACCAGGCGTGTAGACGTGGAAGTGCCTGTGTGGACAAAGGCCAACCCACTGGGGAGCCAGGCCCTGTCAGGCCCATCCAATCAGATTGATGTGGTTTAAACATTGTTGTGGACTTAGACCATCACATTTTTGTATTTTATTTCTATTTTAAGTAGGATTTTGAGAGTGAAAATCTGAAAAATCTAGGGTAGGAACTTTTGGGGAAAAAAGAATTTTCCAAAAAACTGGAAAAACATAGCATGATGTTAAATCACCACTTTTGGAAAGACAGCAGTCACACACAGCATGATGTTAAATCACCACTGGAAAGACACACCACTGCATAGGGCCGATGGAAAGACAGCAGTCACACACAGCATGATGTTAAATCACCACTACACCACTGCATAGGGCCGATGGAAAGACAGTCACACAGAATGATGTTAAATCACCACTACACCACTGCATAGGGCCGATGGAAAGACAATCACACACAGCATGATGTTAAATCACCACTATACCACTGCATAGGGCCGATGGAAAGACAATCACACACAGAATGATGTTAAATCACCACTATACCACTGCATAGGGCCGATGGAAAGACAGTCACACACAGAATGATGTTAAATCACCACTACACCACTGCATAGGGCCGATGGAAAGACAATCACACACAGAATGATGTTAAAGGATAAGCAGTCCATAAACTCAGACATAATAAGCCAGTAGGTCCCAATCATAAGAATACAAAAACACAACCATTAAGCATTTCCAAATTGAAATGCACAACTATTACTTCCCATTGAAAAAAACATTCATTAGAATCATTAGAAACCCCTTTTGCAATTATGTTAGCACAGTTGAAAACTGTTGTGCTGATTAAAGAAGCAATACAACTGGCCTTCTTTAAGACTAATTGAGTATCTGGAGCATAAGCATTAGTGGGTTTGATTACAGACTCAAAATGGCCAGAAACAAATAACTTTCTCCTGAAACTCATCAGTCTTGTCACGCCCTGGTCTTAGTATTTTGTGTTTTCTTTATTTATTTGGCCAGGCCAGGGTGTGACATGGGTTTATTTTGTGGTGTGTTTTTATATTGGGGTTTTAGTAGGTATTGGGATTGTGGCTTAGTAGGGTTGTCTAGTAAAGTCTATGGTTGCCTGAGGCGGTTCTCAATCAGAGGCAGGTGATTCTCGTTGTCTCTGATTGGGAACCATATTTAGGCAGCCAGAGTGTTTCGTGGGTGATTGTTCCTGTCTCTGTTGTCACAAAATAGGCTGTATAGGTTTTCACGTTACGTTTGTTGTTTTTGTATTGTTCGTTTTTCATCTTTATTAAACATGTATGAAAATTACCACGCTGCATTTTGGTCCCATCCTTGCTACACCTCTTCGTCAGAGGAGGAGATAGAAGAAACCCGTAACAAGTCTATTCTTGCTCTGAGAAATGAAGGCTATTCCATGTGAGAAATTACCAAGAAACTGAAGATCTCGTACAATGCTGTGTACTACTCCCTTCACAGAACAGCGCAAACTCTCTTTAACCAGAATAGAAAGAGGAGTGGGAGGCCCCGGTGCACAACTGAGCAAATGGACTAGTACATTAGAGTCTGATAAATATCCACCTCACAAGTCCTCAACTGGCAGCTTCATTAAATAATACCTGCAAAACACCCGTCTCAACGTCAACAGTGAAGAGGCAACTCCGGGATGCTGGCCTTCTAGGCAGAATTGCAAAGAAAAATCCATATCTCAGACTGGCCAATAAAAATAAAAGATTAAGATGGGCAAAATAACAGAGACACTGGACAGAGCAAGTCTGCCTAGAAGGCCAGCATCCCAGAGTTGGCTCTTCACTGTTACAACATTAATTAACAATGTCTACATTGTATTTCTGATGAATTTGATGTTATTTTAATGAAGTCAAAATGAGATTTTCTTTCAAAAACAAGGACATTTCTAAGTGACCCCAAACTTTTGAACGGTAGTGTATGTAGCATGCTTAAAACACAGAGCCTAACTCTAGCTAGCTGCTAGGAGGATGTCAAGCCATTGGAAGAGTGGGTAAGTGATTGACTTTTTCCCCTCATATGGTTTTCGATGGCTATACACAGCTAGAGATGCAGGTGTCATTTGGTTAGCTAGCAAGAACTTCAACGAATGTTATCCAGTTAGCCAGAGTGAATTTTGCATGCGCAAGAGATATGCTGTCTACTACGATTTCAGAGCACTTTCATCTGAAATTGCCAGAGCGCAGAACAACTGATGAATTTACAAAAGCACAACACCTGCTGAATATGACCGGTGTCAGCAAACGTAGACAAAAAAAGTGCTCTAGATAACATGTAAACAGTCTAACCTGCTCAGCTACGGCAAGTAAAATGGTCAGAGTGAGGTATTCTCTCATTTGTGTCTGGAAGTAGCAAGCTAGCCAGTTAGCTTGGGTGCTTGGTTGGGACAAGCATGCATTGGAAGGCAAGCTGCAGAAGGATGAAGAGGCTACAATTCCCCATCATTTATCAGTGCAATTTTGACAGTCAACTAGCAGAAAAAGTTTGAGAGGGTTTATCTGATGTTCCTTCATTAGATTTGAGCTAATCTTGCTCTGGCTAGCATTAGTTGATATTGTTGTTGCTGATGTACATAACTGAGGGAGAGAGCCTTTTCATGGTTGTTTGATCAATAGGACTGTACGTTCCCACATGTAAGAGGACTCCAGTGGTGTTTGCATATTTGCAGAAATCCATTCAGGTGTATTTTGTGGCTTTTGGCGAATGTGTTCTATGGCTTGTTTGTACAAAAGTCTACTGTAGCTCTGATTGGCTATAGCGCACCAGCCTGTGTAGACTCCGGTTCTGGACAAAACAGATGTTTTTATTCGGTTTAATTTACTGCAGTGTCTATTCATTGTCCAAATGCATGGCTCCTTTCCCACACTACATTGCTATAGAATTTTCACAAATGCCTTAGTATATATAATTCCCAAACATTCTAAGAATTTATGAAAATGTGAAAATGACCATATCTAAGTGGTAGCTTGTCAGAACATTTTTGAAAAGTGTCATTCTTCCTGGGTGTGTATATGAACATATTCTAATAAGATTTAGCAACAACATCCTCTTTGATAACACCTGCTGCAGCTGCTGAAAACTAGCCAACAACAAAAGCTAGCTAGCTAGACCGTGGGAAAATTACTGCTCGCTATTGGCCTCGCTATTGGCCTTCAAGAAGGCAGACTTTTCCATACGTTTTTGTCAAATCGGTCCCACCCATTAAGTAAAAATGTGATTGGTTGATTCCACCTTCACTCCAAAATGTTGCCCTAATACAGTTGAATGGCAGATGCCTTTTCTAGTTTCTGATGACCTAGCCAATAGCTGACTTAGCTAGCTAGATTTATCTCCCCAGAGACTAGCAAAGAAAAATCCTGATAGGATATTTTTTCTCTTCAGTGTTAACCCTTTCATTTCCAACAAAAACTGAAGAGATTAAATCAGATCATTATTATAATCATTATTTTATAAATCCTTAGCCCTTCTCTGAAGGTGTAGAAGGCTCATTGTGCTCCACTGTGTTTGGGTTAGTAATAATTTGTATAGTGGCTCTATTTGCCTTCAGCAGCATTTATTCACTATTCTGAATGTCTAAAGAAACCATATGTTGTTCTGAAATATGAACACAGAAATACTGGACATTTTGAACTCTTATTATGGTGGGGATTTGACAAAATTGCAATTATGATGTTGAACTCGCATTTTTCTGGTCTCGGTCTCGACTCTGTCTCTGACCCCTCTTCCCCCGCCCGGTCTAGGTCTTGACTCGGTCTCAGCCTCCCTCGAGTCTTAGTCTAGACTCGGACTCGACTTGCTCCGGTCTTGAATCGGTCTCGCTTTAGGTGGTCTTGAAGACAACACTGAAAAGCAGTACGTTACCTTGATGATAAGAGTTAAAAGGGAAAAGCACAGGCTCTGTCATAACCGGCCGCGACCGGGAGGTCCGTGGGGCGATGCATAATTGGCCTAGCATCGTCTGGGTTAGGGTTAGGGAGGGCTTGGCCGGTAGGGAGGTCCTTGTCTCATCGCGCACCAGCGACTCCTGTGGCAGGCCGGGCGCAGTGCACGCTAACCAAGGTTGCCAGGTGCACAGTGTTTCCTCCGTGCACCTGGTTGCGGCTGGCTTCCGGGTTGGATGCGAGCTGTGTTAAGAAGCAGTGCGGCTTGGTTGGGTTGTGTATCGGAGGACGCATGACTTTCAACCTTCACGGGAGTTGTAGCGATGAGACAAGATAGTAGCTACTAAAAACAATTGGATACCATGAAATTGGGGAGAAAAAAAGGGTAATAAATAAATAAATACATTTTTTTTTTTAAAGAAAAGGGAAAAGCAGTAAGTTACCTTGATGATAGGAGTTAAAAGGGAAAGGCAGTAAGTTAAATTGATATTAAGAGTTAAGAAGGAAAAGCAGTAAGTTACATTGATGTTAAGAGTTAAGAAGGAAAAGCAGTAAGTTACCCTGACGTTAAGAGTGTAGAGGTTGAAGCAGTACCTTGATGTTAGGTGTGTACAGGTTTCTAAGTGAGGACAGAGCAGTGGACAGGCCCTCTGTGCTGTAGGAAACCCACAGCCCCTGGAGGATGGACGAGGAAACCCCAACCTTCTTGCTTAGGCCCTGAAATATAGACATCATTTGAGCTGTCACTGCTTTGAGTTGTGCTGTGTGCATACGAAAGTGTGTGTGTGTGTGTGTGTGTGTGTGAGTCTGTGTGCGTGTCTGTAGGCAGTGTGGTTAGGTGAACCTTGAAGATGTGTGCTTTGAGGATGTGGTGTCCCAGTTCAATGGTCTGCTGTCGGTTCAGCTTGGTCTCCTGGCGAGAGAACCAGAAGGCTAGCAGGGTGTGGCCACTCCTACAGGGAGACAGGGAGGAACATAAACCATGAGCTTCTGCACAAATAGTTAGGGTTAGTAGATAGTTAGATGTAATGTTGTTGACAGTTAGTTGAACATGCTTATTCCTGTTAATTCACGAATGATTCTAGGAAACGTCTAACCGTGATTTCTGGAAAAGCTAGGAATTTGGGGAATTTTTTGTAACTCTATCCAAGACTACATCAGTCTCTCATATAGTACCCACCCCCTACACACCAGGAGACCCATCCACCCACTGACCTGGGGTCACACAAGAACTTGGTTTTCTCCCCCTCCTCCCTCCAGATCAGCCACTCCCTGAAGGATGGGTGAACAAACATCCTGGTCCCGTCCCTCCTCTTGACCAGGAACATGGCTAGGTTGTCTACGCGCTGTGTGAAGTCCTCCCAGTCCAGCATACCCTGCATCAAAGAGGGTGAAACCAAGAAACTTAGCTTCTTAGCTGTGCACACGCCCAGGAGCTTTGCTAAGGCTGTTATTTTTCACGGGCACTATCGTTGCTATCCGGTATACAACTGCACATGCCCAGGTAGTGTTCGCATGGTGGCTAAGTGTGACATGTTTTCCTATGGGAAATGCAAACGGTTCCACGTCAGTGCAATAAGTGTATTTGCCTGCAGGGAGCCGGCATTGATAGCCTGGTAGATCTGTTCGTCAGTGAGGGGGTGGAGGGATGCCACGGCCACGTTGAGTAGGGGGAGGGCCCGTTCGAAGGACGACTGGGTAGGGAAACGCATGTTGCACTGCAGCAGGTACACCTCTGCCAGGTTGACGGGCACCACCTGGGATCAATGAATCAATCAGATATTTTCTATCAACAAATAAATCAATCAGTCAGTCAATCATTATTATAGCATATTTCTTAGATAGGGAGTGCAATGCAATGTTCTGTATAAAACATGTAAATGGCACATACAGTGCCTTCAGAAAGTGTTCAGAGGCCTTGACTATTTCCACATTTGTTTACTTTACAGCCTTATTCTAAAATGGATTAAATAAAACATTTTCCTCATCAATCTACACACAATACCCCATAGTTAAAAAAGCAAAAACAGGTTTTTAAACATTTTTGCAAATTTCTTAAAAATAAAAAACAGAAATACCTTATTTACATAAATATTCAGACCCTTTCATATGAGACTCGAAGTGAGAACTCCAGTGCATCCTGTTTCCATTGATCATCCTTGAGATGTTTCTACATTTTAGCCCACCTGTGGTAAATTGAACTGATTGGACATGATTTGGAAAGTAACACACCTGTCTATATAAGGTCCCACAGTTGACAGTGTATGTCAGAGCAAAAACCAAGCCATGAGGAAGAAACAAATTGTCCTTCGAGGTCCGAGACAGGATTGTGTCTCCGCTTGGAGTTGGCCAAAAGGCACCTAAAGGACTCAGACCATAAGAAGCAAGATTCTCTGGTCTGATGAAACCAAGATTGAACTCTTTGGCCTGAATGCCAAGCGTCACGTCTGAAGGAACCCTTGCACCATCCCTACGGTGAAGAATCTTGGTGACAGCATCATGCTGTGGGGATGTTTTTCAGTGGAAGGGACTGGGAGTATAGTTAGGATCGATGGAAAGATGAAGTACAGAGAGATCCTTGATGAAAACCTGCTCCAGATCGCTCGGGACCTCAGACTGGGGCGTAGGTTCACCTTCCAACAGGACAACGTCCTTAAGTACATAGCCAAAAACATGCTGGAGTGGCTTTGGGACAAGTCTCTGAAAGTCCTTGAGTGGCCCAGCCAGAGCCTGGACTTGAACCCGATCAAGCATCTTTGCACTTGAAAATATCTGTGCAGCGCCACTCCCCATCCAAGCTGACAGAGCTTGAGAGGATCTGCAGAGAAGAATGGGAGAAACTCCCCAAATACAGGTGTGCCAAGCTTGTATCGTCATACCCTAGAAGAATTGAGGCTGTAATCGATGCTCCTACAAAGTACTGAGTAAAAACCTATTTTTGCTTTATCATTATGGGCTATTGTGTAGATTGAAAAAAAACAATTTAATCAATTTTAGAATAAGGCTGTAAAGTAACAAAATGAGGAAAAACTCAAGGGGTCTGAATACTTTCCGAATGCATTATATATACTGAACAAAAATATAAACGCAACATGTAAAGTGTTGGTCCCATGTTTCATGAGCTGAAATAAAAGATCCCAGAAATTTTCCATACGTACAAAAAGCTTATTTCTCTCATATTTTCTTCACAAATTTGTTTACATCCCTGTTAGTTAGCATTTCTCCTTTGCCAAGATAATCTATCCACCTGACAGGTGTGGCATATCAAGAGGCTGATTAAACAGCATGATCATTACACAGGTGCACCTTACAATAAACACCACTCTAAAATGTGAAGTTTAGTCACACAACACAATGCCACAGATGTCTCAAGTTTTGAGGGAGCGTACAATTGGCATGCTGACTGCAGGAATGTCCACCAGAGCTGTTGCCAGAGATTGTAATGTTCATAAGCTGCCTCCAATGTCATTTTAGAGAATTTGGCAGTACGTCCAACTGGCCTCACAATCGCAGACCACGTGTAACCACGCCAGCCCAGGACCTCCACATCCGGCTTCTTCATCTGCGGGATTGTCTGAGACCAGCCACCCAGACAGCTGTTGAAACTGAGGAGTATTTCTGTATGTAATAAAGCCCTTTTGTGGGGGAAAACTCATTCTGATTGGCTGGGCCTGGCTCCCCAGTGGATGGGCCTGGCTCCCAAGTGGGTGGGCCTACTGATCGCTGCATCATGTGAAATCCATAAATCATTGAAATTGTTACATGTTGCTTTTATATTTTTGTTTGGTGTAATTAAAAGTAGGATAAAGAAAAATAATAAAGGCAAGAATAAAAGCAAGGCAATAATGCATACTGTAGATTACCGGCTTACCTTGTAGCTGGAGCTCTTGAGGACCAGGTACCCCTTCTCTATAAGGTCAAAGGTGAGTTTTAGGTACAGGTAGGATCCCTGGCTGAGGGCCTTGAGGTGGGCAGAGAGCTTGCCGAAGGTGGTGTTGTCCATCTTGCCGTTGAGAGAGATGTTGTTCTGTATCTCAGGACTGCTGTGGATGCGGTGCAGGATATAACCCTGTAAATCCTGGTCTATAGCATCATTTTCCTCCAGACCATCCAGAGAGATATGGTGGAATGGGAGCAGCTTGGTGATCTCCTATAGGAGGGAAGTAGGGGAGGATGAAGGGAGAAGGAGGAAGGAGGAAGAGGGGGGAATGATGGATGAAGGAGAGGAGGAGGAGAGAGGAGGATGAAGATGGATGGAAGAAGAAAGTGGGAGGAAGGAGAGAGGAGGATGAAGGGGGTTGGAAGAAGAAAAGTGGGTGAGGGAAAGAGATGCATGGGCAGTGTAACAAGATTGACATCAGTGGAAGATTGCTTGTACATCTATTGACAAACTCTATCAAAAGACAATTATCCTTGTTTGGTGTTAACACTGTTAATCTTGTATGTTTTTAATGGCCACACGCTTAATGGAGGGGTAGAGGATTGTAATGAGTATAATGTGTCTACCTGTAATGTGGTCCTAACAGTGACCACCAATTTGAGCCAGGGGGGAAACTTGCTGATGGTTTTGCTGAGGAATGAGACGATGGTGTCTCCGTAGTCAGGCTTGTGGAACTCTGCCTCATTTAGCCCATCTATCAGGATGACCAGGTCATCTTCAGAGGCGATCTTCCTCTCTGAAAACCACACACAGAGAAAAGAGTCAATATGGACCAAAAAACATGATTGCAAATGTTCTGCCTAATGTACTCTTGCTAAAATCAAGAATACATATGTGTTGAGGATCCCACCCACTGACAGAGTCACTAGGAGTAGAGACAGTTTTATCCCCTTTGTAGAGAGCATCCAGGGGTTCTAGGGGTGTCCCCCAAATGTCACCCTATTCCCTATATAGTGCACTACTTTTGACCAGATTCCCTTTATAGTGTACTTCTTCTAACCAGGGCTTATAGCACACTATTTTTAACCAGGGCCTATAGGGCTCTACTTTTAACCAGGGCCTATAGGGCTCTACTTTTAACCAGGGCCTATAGGGCTCTACTTTTAACCAGGGCCTATAGGGCTCTACTTTTAACCAGGGCCTATAGGGCTCTACTTTTAACCAGGGCCTATAGGGCTCTACTTTTAACCAGGGCCTATAGGGCTTTTAACCAGGGCCTATAGGGCTCTACTTTTAACCAGGGCCTATAGGGATTTTAACCAGGGCCTATAGGGATTTTAACCAGGGCCTATAGGGCTTTTAACCAGGGCCTATAGGGCTTTTAACCAGGGCCTATAGGGCTTTTAACCAGGGCCTATAGGGCTTTTAACCAGGGCCTATAGGGCTTTTAACCAGGGCCTATAGGGCTTTTAAACAGGGCCTATAGGGCTCTACTTTTAACCAGGGCCTATAGGGCTTTTAACCAGGGCCTATAGGGCTTTTAACCAGGGCCTATAGGGATTTTAACCAGGGCCTATAGGGCTTTTAACCAGGGCCTATAGGGATTTTAACCAGGGCCTATAGCAGAGAATTGTATCACCTTTGTAGAGGGCATCTAGGGGTTCTAGAACTCCTCTTCTGAAGGAGGCCAGGGGATCCTGAACGCAGGAGCGCAGACTGAGCATGCTCTGTAGCTGTGGCTCCCTGAGCAGCAGCTCTCTGTAGGCGATGAGCTGTGGCGAGCGACACAGCAACGCTGCCACGTTGTGGACGAACTCTGGCACCAGGCACGTGTAGGCGTTGTCCGCCTGGCAGTAGTGGTACGCCACCACCTGGGGGCGATAGAGAGGGGGGAGACATGGTAGGTCAGTAAAAGGGTGTGGAAAATATAAGACGGGGTTCAGGTCATTAGGTCACACTGTAGCAAAAACATTTTAAAAAACATTTTAAAATAAAATGTGCATTTCTTATTGGACCAAGTCCAGGTCATTCTTCAGATTGGTGCTTAAAATGAACACGATCCTGTTTTTCTATGTTTTGACGATAAGAATCAGGTTTTATAAACTGGCGCTGCTACAATTGATTTGGTGAGTCAACTAGTGAGTCAACTAGTTCATGGTGGATGATTGCAGTGTAATGAACATATTACGTCGCGTTTCTCTTTTCGGTTTTCAGCCAATAAATAATTCAGAGCTCCCTGCCGTTGAGAACAGATGAATGTGAATGAGTGTGTGTTTAATTGCATGTTTAGACGGACACCCAGAGGAGTCAAAAGTCTAAATGATTATCCGCACAACACAGATGAGTAATCTCAGTGTGTTTCTCTATAATAATACATTCTCAGCACGGTGAGCACAAAGCTTTATAAACTGCCACGAGCAGATAACACAAAGAACAGATGGGCGTGAAAGAGGTAAGGAGAGAAAAATAAAATGAAAAAGAGGAGGAGAGAGGTGAAGTGAAGCAATTAGTAAGCTGCGCCACCAGCAAGGTGTGTCCAGCTCGGGGACTATGACAGTTGACGTGGACCAAGCGCCAGCCTCTGTTCCTCTGTTTCATCAAGGAAACCGCAGGGATAAAATAACAAATCAGGATAAAATGCTAATTGAGTCACAGAGGAATAAAACAGAGCTTAAAACAAAGGGAGAAAAGTGGGAACAGGCTCAATTATTAATGCATCGAGTTAACAAGATATAATAGCTTGGCTGGGAAATGGCTTTCTGCAGGTATACATATTTCATAAGGCTCCCTGGCAAAGTTGTTTTTTCTCTTTTAAACACATCTGCATAATGCAGCAGGCTGGGGAGAGGAATGGGGCTGGGGCTGGGGCTACAGATGGCAAGGCGCGTCTGTCACCCCCATTTAGGGGATAGGGGAAGCTGGGGCTATGGTATGATGTGAGTGGTGTGGGGATTTAGGGAAGCCACTAAGCACCGCCTCACACATCATTCATATTTAACTTCAGACTAGACAGGTTCATAAATGTTAACACGTTTACTCCACTGAAAGAGAAAGAGTTGTTAGAAAGAATGTTTCTAGGCCAAACTGGATGTTTGCAATTAAAACAGCTAGCCTTGTGTACTGATGTCTCAAATATGCTGTGAAACTGGTCCAAAATCCAGACTAGCATGTCACTTAGTATGAAGATGTGTTGGGCATGCATTTTAACTGGTCTGTTAGCTTGGCAATGAGGGTATAATTGTTATTGGAGAGTCATCTTTTTTTTAACCTGAGATGCCAGTCTCCTCATGGCCTCCTCCTGGCGTCGTCTCATTTCAGGGGTCCCGGGACAGCTGCCCCCTCCCAGAGTACCTGTGCTATAGGCCGGCTGGGGCTGAGTAAGGGGGAGCTCTCCATCTGAGAAGAAGCATAGAAGGAAGAGGATTTAACCAATGGCATGTTTGTCAAACCATTTTTATATCAGCTTAAAGGATCAATCTGCCGTTCCAACAATAGCAAAGCATGCACTCCACCTCTGTTTTGTTCAACAGAAATGTTTTTTTTAGAAACTTTATTGAAAGCTGACTTGTTGGTTGTGGCCATTTTAATAGCACTCTCTATTCATGAGTATCTGAGCCTACGTTTGGGAGAGGCCTGCGGAGAGTCAGAGGCGATCTGTCTCATGCGCGTTCCGTGGCAGCTCAGCGCCACCAGACGAGAGATGATGGCTGTCTTGCCGTAGCCAATGTTGCCCACGACAACTACGCCGAGGTTGGGGATGTTGTTGCCTCTGTTGAGATGGGCATCGACCTCCTGGAACAGCCAATCACGGCCGGTGAAGACGGAGTCCATGGTGATGCTGGGCACCTCAAAGAGGAGGGGCTTCAGGGAGATGTCAGGTGGCCGGTATGGGGCAAACCGCACTGGAGGGGCAGGGGGAGAGAGAGAGAGGATGGACAGTTACAATGGTTGCTCTTTATTTTACAGAGAAATGCTGCCACTACATTAAGATAATGAGTGTGTATGGCCTATAGTGAGTCCTGACTGTCATGAGACTTCCTCCTACTGCTGTAATCACTACTGTAATCCCTACTGTAATCACTGCTGTAATCATGTGTGACAGAGAAGGGATTCAAGGGAAATATTCATTTGTTTCACAATTGAAACCTGTATGTCCTAACACAAATACTATTATTTTTCCTCACTAGGGGGAGTCATTAGATAAACGTGTTGTTTTTCAAAGACTGTCTGGGCATCCGTTCATCTGAACAAGAGTACTATTAAAAAGCAAATGGATGTAAACTATGTTTGGACTAAAATATATGTCTGGAGATGAGAGAAGGACCAAATCGAAACAGGAGTTATTTTTCCTACTTCTCTTAATTTTACAGTTCGCTATATTATCTGAAACAACATCAGTGGAAATATGGACAAAATGCATGTTACCAGACATGTAACCAGATTAAAGTAAAGTAAACTTACGTGATTGGGATTGCCAGGCATGGTTGTTAGCAGAAGCTGAGACAAACAGAAGTCAGAGAAAAGAGGAGGCAATGAAAGAACAGAGAGGGTCATGGGAAGCATAACAGAATGGACGCTGGCAGCCGTGTGCAGTATGCTAATGGTGCAGAGCAGGGTTGGTGGTCAAAGGTCAATTACATTCCAATTCTAATTCCAATGAAGAACTGGAATATGGAACCGGCCCCCAACACTGGTACAGAGAGCCGCAATAGGAGATGGAGACTGCAGCATCAGATATCAACTAATATGATATAATAACATCTCCAGATCCATCTATTGTAAGGCAGTACACTCCCAGAAAGAAATATCCTGTGGTCAAGTGATATCTATCTATTGGTTTAGGGCAGGCGACACAGTACAACATAAATGCAATAGACAGACCATGAGTCAGGGCTGGGGAGAACATGTGTGATGAACGGTGTGTGTGTTACATAAGGAGCATCACAATATAATGAGCTCCAATTGCTGTTATTTATATAATATATTCCTTCCCAAAACGTACAAAGTGCTGGGCCAAGCATGTTTTACAGCTAAACCAATAATAATAATAACAAGTTGGGAAAAATGGTTGATGACTGCACAGTAGTGCAGTAGTATAGATATATCTGGGGAAAAACTACTTACAATCTGTGAATATAGCCTGACATCAGCAGCACCATATATTATGTATATACAGTCAACACAACTTGATAAACTCAATTTCGCTGAATCACCACAAACAAAAACCGACAATACACAAACATGGACACAGACACAGAGACACAGACAGAGACACAGACAGAGACACAGACACAGACAGAGACACAGACACAGACACAGACAGAGACAGAGACACAGACACAGACAGAGACACAGACACAGACACAGAGACACAGACAGACACAGACACAGACACAGACACACAGACACAGACACAGACACACAGACAGAGACACAGAGAGAGACACAGACAGAGACACAGACAGAGACAGAGACACAGACAGAGACACAGACTGAGACACAGACAGACACAGACAGACAGAGACACAGACAGAGACACAGACAGAGACACAGACACAGACAGACACAGACAGAGACACAGACAGAGACACAGACAGAGACACAGACAGAGACACAGACAGAGACACAGACAGAGACACAGACACAGACAGACAGAGACACAGACAGAGACACAGACAGAGACACAGACAGAGACACAGACAGAGACACAGACAGAGACACAGACAGAGACACAGACAGAGACACAGACAGAGACACAGACAGAGACACAGACTGAGACACAGACTGAGACACAGACAGACACAGACACAGACAGAGACACAGACAGACACAGACAGAGACACAGACACACAGAGACACAGACAGAGACACAGACACAGACACAGACACAGACACAGACACAGACACAGACACAGACACAGACAGAGACACAGACAGAGACACAGACAGAGACACAGACAGAGACACAGACAGAGACACAGACAGAGACACAGACACAGACACAGACAGAGACACAGACAGAGACACAGACAGAGACACAGACAGAGACACAGACAGAGACACAGACACAGACACAGACAGAGACACAGACACAGACAGAGACACAGACTGAGCCTTGGCATAAAACAGTTGCTGGGATGCAGCAAACCATCGAAAATCTTTTCTGCATTGCCATCCTTCAATCGATCCTAAAACTGATTCATAAAATCTCAGACCATGAAAGAGTGTCGTAGATATCAGTAATGGAAAAAAACTAACAAACCAAACACTTTCTCTTCACTGTGTGTTAGTTAGACCGGGCACCGGCCATAGCAGATGTCAATTAATACGGTGTCCTGCATTAAGTGGTGCTAATCTCATTAAGTGACTAAATGCTAGCGCCAATACAGGGCTGGCATTTAGTCTCTTCTCCCACTGTAATCACCTCACACAAGGTACTACTCAGCACTAGCAGTTGTCTATGGCAAAGACCATTAAGCATTAGGCCTATTAGCTAAGTCATAGTGCCTCTGCTGGTCTGCTGAAGGTGATAAAATCCTAGAAACATGGCTGCCATGTTGTGAGCAGGAAGGAGGGAGCATGGAGCGGGTCTGTGGGGGGTGCTGTATCTGGAGCTGCATCACTTCCTGCTTAGACAAGGCTGTGAGAGGTATAAGCCTAGGGATCACTCTGCTCCTCTCCTCTCCCCCTGACCAGCTAGACAGAGTGGTATCACTGTGTGTGTACGTGTCCAGACGGAAAGGCTCACTCAGACACTTTAATTATTCACTAGGTGAGGATGACTCAGAGCAGGGGAGGCTGAAAGAATGGAGGGAGGTGAGGAGGAGTGGTACTTCAGTCTGCTCCATATGAAGGACCAGGGTTACATTAGGCCCAGACAGCTCTACTCCACAGATGTGCGTGTGTGTGTCTGCCTTCGTGCGTGCGTGCATACATTTGCATGCATGGATTTTTGTGCCTGCATATGTGTGTCTAGAATGAGTATATTAGGTGGGAGGCAATCTAAGAAACTGCATCTGCCTGATTCACCAGGTCTATCACCATCTCTTGCTAAGCTACTGTACCATGGTCATTTCCAAAATGGCACCCTATTCCCTATCTAGTGCACTACTTTTGACCAGACCCCTATGGGCCCTGTTCAAAAGTAGTTAACTAAATAGGGAGCCATTTGGGACACATGGTCTCTTCTCCCTGCTATCTTCACTCTGACTCACTCACTGGGCTTAAAACAGCATCACTGAGCTAGTCTCTTGATTTCCATGACAGCATCAAACAACATAAAACAAAGGATGTGAAGCAGTGCCAACCAAGGAGGACGCTTCAGCATTTGGTTACCATCTGACTAGCACAACAACCCGCTCATACATACTCACTATAGTATAGCAGCAATGTGTTGCTCCCTTTGCGACCATACCTACTTTTATAGCAGACAATTTGTTCTCCTTTAAAACTCACTGTGCGGCCATACCAACTAGTTAAGTAAGTCTCTCTCCCTGAAGTAAGGAGGTGTAGTTTACTCAGGAAGGTTGCTAACACTGATTGGAAGAGGCAAGGAGCATGCCTGGATGCAGTGGGCCGGCATGTAAACACACTTGGCTGCGCTTAGGAGAGGAGAAAACAAGTGGCTATAGAGCTCGGAGAGTACCAGGCCTAGAACCCTCTACTCTGCAGCTGGCTATGGGGAGCCCACACACACATGCAGAAGCACGCACGCTCATGTGATATAATTATTATTTTGTAGATGTGTTATGGAGACACACAGCTAAGTGTGAAATGTAAAAGCACTTGAGGCAGCAGCTTGCTGTATCCCTATACTGTATGACTGGATGGCAGAAGACTGTGATGAGTTCATTAGTGGCTAAATAAGTAAAGAAGGAAGAATGGCGAGGGGAGAACATTATGGTTGTCCCAAATGTCACCCTATTCCCTATATAGTGCACATTTGACCAGAGCCCTATATATAGAGAATAGGGTGTCATTTGGGAAGCAACCTGTCTCTTCTGAAGGGCTATAGTGCTCCTGTCTTACCTCTGAGGTCGGTCTGGGCGTGGCCTGGTCCGGTGTGTGTGTTCTGTCGATTCATGCGCATCGACGTGCGCAGCGGAGTGTGTCTCTGATCATCCAGGTAGGTCAGGTCCTCCAGGTGAGCCGAGCTGGTGGCTGAGGTGTGTGTGTGTGTGTGTGTGTGTGTGTGTGGAAGAGGAGAGAAAGAAACCGTTTGATTCACATGCAGCTTTGATTCACATACAGTATTATGATAGCTCATGCCAGCATCCTGAGGCGGTTTGGTCGTCAAGACTGAGTAAGTTCACAGTAAAGTTTAGAGAGGAAGGCAGGAGGGAGGGATGCAATATGGCTGTTACATGGACCTGTCCCCCACCCCCCTCTGAACGGCTGTTCCATGGGCTTGTGAGAGGAGGCAGATGCCACCTAGACCCTGTGGATTAATTAACTCTGCAGACAAATGTCTTATTCATGGAGAAAAATCCTTCACACTGACACTGCTGCTTGCTCACACCATGCTGTGTCTGCAGACCAGCTCTACTCTGGGGGCCACTGCATTGTCAATGAGATTACAGAGGCTGGTGTGTGTGTGTGAGGGGGGGGGGTCAGTTCCCTCAACCCGCCACCACATCAGTAGGAGCTGCAGCCTCAAAGCCAGACATATGTATGTATGTATGTATATAGAGAGAGAGAGAGAGAGAGAGAGAGAGAGAGAGAGAGAGAGAGAGAGAGAGAGAGAGAGAGAGAGAGAGAGAGAGAGAGAGAGAGAGAGAGAGAGAGAGAGAGAGAGAGAGAGAGAGAGAGAGAGAGAGAGAGAGAGAGAGAGAGAGAGAGAGAGAGAGAGAGAGAGAGAGAGAGAGAGTCACTACTCTCAGAGCATGGAGGTCAAACACACCTTGAGGCACTGTCTTCTTTGAAACTCTACCTGAATAGATCCACAGATGCATCATGGAGTGAGGAAGGAGAGGAAGGGGGTCGAGCATGACTTCCTATTGACTCCCTCTCAGATCAGCCTTAACTCGTCAGTAGCATCTATCCAGGCAAACTGCACCCAGGTTGTAAGTACAATATAATCCATGGGGAGAGATCTAGAGGTATGCTGGGATCAGATCAGTCTGATCATTAACACTGGTCTCTTCCTCCTCTGTCCATCTCAGAGGGTTCACCTCCCAGCAGCTTGTGTGCATCAGCTTAGTGTTAATGCTCCAGTAGCATGTGTGTCTGTGTTGTTGATTGCAGTGAGTCACTACAGCAAACCAGCAATGGAGTCAACCAATGATGAAGCTCACAGCACAGCTTTCCCAAAATGGAGGGAGGACAGCAGCTGGGAATGCTGGGGGCTTGGCCCTGGACCTTACTGCAATGGGGGTGGCCATGGTCATGGAACTGGGTGATGTTAGTCCCAAACTGCACCCTATTCCCTATATAGTGCACTATTTTTGATCAGAGCCCTATGGGCCCTGGTAAAGAAAAGAAAAAACTATTGCACTAAATAGGAAATTGGGTGTCAATTGGGACACAGACTGGTTTGTTCAGATAAGAAACGCCACTCCTACTACCACTACGCTAGCCTGGTCCGTTTGTGATGTATGGCCTACATGTTTGGCATGACAATGACCATAGGAGTTGGCAAGACAGCACAAACAGATCTGGGTACAGGTTACCACTAAACTAAGACAAAAGGTCAAAGATAATGTTTGGATTTAGGAATAAGGTCAGGAGCTAAATTCAAATTCTCCCTTTCTTCAACTTGGTTTTAATCTGAGGAGGACTGAGTTGAGAGTTGAATTCACTATCTATCAGCAATGCAGTGTCTGTGCCAATGCAGCTAAGATAGCACAACTAGCGTGCTCAGTGGAAATGGAGGGGGAAAAGTGTTAGAGAGAGAGAGAGAGAGAGAGAGAGAGAGAGAGAGAGAGAGAGAGAGAGAGAGAGAGAGAGAGAGAGAGACAGAGAGACAGAGAGACAGAGAGACAGAGAGACAGACAGACAGACAGACAGACAGACAGACAGACAGACAGACAGACAGACAGACAGACAGACAGAGAGAGAGAGAGAGAGAGAGAGAGAGAGAGAGAGAGAGAGACATCATGATGAAATGACTCCTGGCGCTGAATAGCATGGTGGAGACCTCACCCAGCTGTGTGCGTGAATGCGCATGTTCCTGCTTTAACAACCCAGTTATAAAGCACATGTCCAGGAACATTGCTGCTCTCTGATATACATCCAGGCTAGGCAGTAGGCCTGGTATCCCAACAGTCCAGCCAGTTATCCCACAACACATTTCAGAAATTAACTAAATGCTATTGTCTCCTGTAAAATGTGATGCCGCCCAATCTCCCTCTCCAAGGGGAAATAGAGGTATTGACATTTCTAGTGTAATATTTCTACAATACAGGTTGCATACCAAATTGGACCCTATTGCTATTTAGTGCACTCATTTTGACCAGGGCCCATACGGCTCCATTTTGGACACACCCTACATTATTAATATGTACAGAGGTGAAAATTCTGAAGAATGGCATGGTGCAAAACCTGATGGGTTACTGACTATGTTTTATTAGTCTGGTCTTCAAGGCCAAAGAGTTTTGAGGAGAATGTAAATTTTTCAATGAGAGGTTTCTATTCATTTCTGTTCTATTCCACTTAAAATACTACTGAGATGACTGTGAACGAGACAGAAAATATATCCTCCTTTAACATTATATATTTCCTCCCTCCTTCACCCTCTCTCTTTTCTCTCCATCCCTCTCACACTCTCCCAACAAGCTTCTCTCTCATTAGGTAATAAAGTATCCCCCTCTCCTCATTTTCCACCTCTGCAGCCTCCCTTTCCTCTCACTCCACGGTCTCAGCTAGTTCTCTCCTCCTGCACTTCAAAGCAGTGTCTCTCTCCCTCTCAGTGACTCAGGGGGATGGAAACGGTTAATGCCTGAAGCTCTGATGTTCCTCTGCCGTGGGAGACCAGCCAATCCACGGCCTCCTCTCCTCCCTCCTTTCTTCCATCCCTCGCTCTTCTTCCCCTTGGTGGAGGAGATAGCTCTCCCTCTTTCCCTACCTCCTAATGCATCCACTTCTCTCCTCCTTCTCAGTCCCATTCCACCACTCACAAGGTTCATTCTACTGTAGGCCTGGATAAAATAAATCATCTCTCCTTCTTTCGCTCCTCTCCCTCCCTCGCTGTCGCTCTCATCTCATCTCATGTCATGTTACTTCTCGAGCAGCTCTCGAGCCCACTCCTCCTGCCTGCTCTGTCCTTTTTCAAGGACTCATTATTGAAGCAGGAGAATAGATTGAAGCTCATTCTCTCTAAACCACTGTCTGTACACCCACTACCTGGCTGCCAGACAGACAGTTAGCTATTAGAACATGGCTGACATAGAGAGCAGGTCAGAACTGATATGTGTGAGGTATATTACTCCTTTTAGTGAAACTGTTCCATTATCTACTCTGGCACACTACTAAGAATTAAACAATACACTGGGAGTTCATTCTGAGCGGTATGTTAGTATTGACATTGTCGGAACCCCACTGCATCTTCGCAACACTGTAACGTCTGAAGGGAAGGCTCAGTAATACAGCTCATCTCCAATGAATGTCTCGGCTCTGGATAGCAGGACAATAATACAATAAGATCCATTGGGAATGGCAGCCTGTTATGTAACTTCACATTTTAAGATTAATTTAGCCATACTTTGGGGAATAAGCTATTTGAGGCATGCTATAAGTGTCATAACTAGACAAACATACACTTTCTATGTAACGTTCCCCTCAACATTCAGATACAATTGACAGAATGTGCAAAATATATATATATTTTCCTGGAATCAAACAATAGAGCTCAATACTGAATGAGGCTGTCAACATTATCTTGCGCCTTTTAGATAAAAAGGGGAAGGAAGGACACTGCATAAGGACGCAGTCAAGCCGTAGGCGCAGTCAAGCCGTAGATCAACGTCAAAGGTTAGGATATAGATGTGTACAGTAGGAACAGACCAAGCAGGAAGAGCGAGGAAGAGGGTGGGACTCACCTGCTACGGAGTTAGGGCGAGGCATGAGGTACAGAGGGATGGAGTGAGCGGAGTGGGAGGACATGCTGTCCAGGTGTCTTTCAGGGATCTTGTTGAGGCTGTAGGTTGAGGCGGCCATGTTCTCATCCACACGGTACAGGAACGAGTCGGTGCCAGACTTCTGGCTCTGCCACAGCTTCAGGTTACTGCCACGCGAGAAACCCCCCTCCCCGTATTTACCCCCCCGCTCAGCGTTCTCCGAGTAGCTGGTTAGGGTGGCTGGAGGGAAGGAAGGAACAACGGGAGTAGAGGAGAGGGGTCAGGGGTCAGAGTGTAAGGAAGGAGGGGTTGACTCTGCTACGACCATGCTTGATGAGCCAACGTCACAACCAATCATATACAGTTGTGGCCAAAAGTTTTGAGAATGACACAAATATTAATTTTCACAAAGTCTGCTGCCTCAGTTTGTATGATGGCAATTTGCATATACTCCAGAATGTTATGAAGAGTGATCAGATGAATTGCAATTAATTGCAAAGTCCCTCTTTGCCATGCAAATGAAATGAATCCCCAAAAAACATTTCCACTGCATTTCAGCCCTGCCAAAAAAGGACCAGCTGACATCATGTCAGTGATTCTCTCGTTAACACAGGTGTGAGTGTTGACGAGGACAAGGCTGGAGATCACTCTGTCATGCTGATCGAGTTCAAATAACAGACTGGAAGCTTCAAAAGGAGGGTGGTGCTTGGAATCATTGTTCTTCCTCTGTCAACCATGGTTACCTGCAAGGAAACACGTGCCGTCATCATTGCTTTGCACAAAAAGGGCTTCACAGGCAACGATATTGCTGCCAGTAAGATTGCACTTAAATCAACCATTTATCGATTCATCAAGAACTTCAAGGAGAGCGGTTCAATTGTTGTGAAGGCAGCTTCAGGACGCCCAAGAAAGTTCAGCAAGCGCCAGGACCGTCTCCTAAAGTTGATTCAGCTGCGGGATCGGGGCACCACCAGTACAGAGCTTGCTCAGGAATGGCAGCAGCCAGGTGTGAGTGCATCTACATGCACAGTGAGGTGAAGACATTTGGAGGATAGCCTGGTGTCAAGAAGGGCAGCAAAGAAGCCACTTCTCTCCTGGAAAAACATCAGGAACAGACTGATATTCTGCAAAAGGTACAGGGATTTTGAACTACTGGGGACTGGGGTAAAGTCATTTTCTCTGATGAATCCCCTATCCGATTGTTTGGGGCATCTGGAAAAAAGCTTGTCCGGAGAAGACAAGGTGAGCGCTACCATCAGTCCTGTGTCATGCCAACAGTAAAGCATCCTGAGACCATTCATGAGTGTGGTTGCTTCTCAGCCAAGGGAGTGGGCTCACTCACAATTTTGCCTAAGAACACAGCCATGAATAAAGAATGGTACCAACACATCCTCTGAGAGCAACTTCTACCAACCATCCAGGAACAGTTTGGTGACAAACAATGCCTTTTCCAGCATGATGGAGCACCTTGCCATAAGGCAAAAGTGATAACTAAGTGGCTCTGGGAACAAAACATCGATGTTTTGGGTCCATGGCCAGGAAACTAGCCAGACCTTAATCCCATTGAGAACTTGTGGTCAATCCTCAAGAGGTGGGTGGACAAACAAAAACCCACAAATTATGACAAACTCCAAGCATTGATTATGCAAGAATGGGCTGCCATCAGTCAGGATGTGGTCCAGAAGTTAATTGACAGCATGCCAGGGCGGATTGCAACGGTCTTGAAAAAAAAGGGGTCAACACTGCAAATATTGACTTTTTGCATCAACTTCATGTAATTGTCAATAAAAGCCTTTGACACTTATGAAATGCTTGTAATTATACTTCAGTATTTCATAGTAACATCTGGCAAAAATATCTAAAGACACTGAAGCAGCAAGCTTTGTGGAAATGAATATTTGTGTCATTCTCAAAATGACTGTACAGTGCATTCGGAAAGTATTCAGACCACTTGACTTTTTCCACATTGTGTTACGTTACAGCCTTTTCTAAAATGAATTAAATTGTATTTTTTACTCATGTATACACAATACCCCATAATGACAAGGCAAAAACATATTTTTTGAAATGTTTGCAAATGTAAAAAAAACTGAAAGAACACATTTAGATGAGTAGTCAGACCCTTTACTCAGTACTTTGTTGAAGCACCTTTGGCAGCGATTACATCCTCGAGTCATCTTGGGTATGATGCTACAAGCTTGGCACACCTGTATTTGGGGAGTTTCTCCCATTCTTCTCTGCTGATCCTCTCAAGCTCTGTCAGATTGGATGGGGAGCATCCTGTCCTGTTGGAAGGTGAACCTTGCCCCAGTCTGAGGTCCTGAGCGCTCTGGAGCAGGTTTTCATCAAGGATCTCTCTGTACTTTGCTCTGTTCATCTTTCCCTCGATCCTGACTAGTCTACCAGTCCCTGCAGCTGAAAAACATCCCCACAGCATAATGCTGCCACCACCATGGTGCCAGGTTTCCTCCAGACACTTGGCATTCAGGTCAAATAGATACATCTTGGTTTCATTAGACCAGACAATCTTGTTTCTAGAGTCCTTTAGGTGCCTTATGAGGATTGGCTTCCGTCTGGCCACTCTATAAAGCTCTGATGGGTGGAGTGCTGCAGAGATGTTTGTCCTTCTGGAAAGTTCTCCCATCTCCACAGAGGAACTCTGGAGCTCTGTCAGAATGACCATCGGGTTCTTGGCCACCTCCCTGACCAAGGCCCTTCTCCCCCGATTGCTCAGTTTGGCTGGACGGCCAGCTCTAACAAAAGTCTTGGTGGTTCCGAACTACTTCTATTTAAGAATGATGGAGGCTACTGTGTTCTTGGGGACCTTCAATGCTGCAAAGAATGTTGGTACCCTTCCCCAGATCTGTGCCTCAACACAATCCTATCTCAGAGCTCTACGGACAATTCCTTCGACCTCTTGGCTTGGTTTTTGCTCTGACATGTACTGTCAAATGTGGGATCGTATAAAGACAGGTGTGTGCCATTCCAAATCATGTCCAATCAATTTAATTTACAACAGGTGGACTCCAATCAAGTTGTAGAAACATCTCAAGGATGATCAATGGAAACAGGATGCACCTCAGCTCAATTTCGAGTCTCATAGAAAAAGGTCTGAAAACGTATGTAAATAAGGTTCAGTTTATTGCCAAAATTTAGAAAATCTTGTTTTCACTTTGTCATTAGGGGGTATTGGTCTGACTATGTGTAATTGTATTTTTTCATGTGTGCGTTCATGTGTGTGTGTATATATAGCCCTTCCCCCTCACCAATGATGCCGCTGTCCCGGCTCTCCAGGGTGGAGGTGGGGCTGGTGACAGATCCGTAGACGTGGTCCTTGTGGCCCTGGTTACCCCCGGGCATGGCACCATCGGCGCCGGGCGGCAGGGTGGAGCAGGGGGAGCCGGCCGGGGGGGAGGCTGTGCTGCTGGTCAGGGTGGAGCACGGACTGATCCTCTGGTTACCAGCCAGGTCCTGGAGGAGAAATGCACACAGTCAGTGCCCAAGCCCGTGCCCACACACACACCCCAGAAACCCAAGACGATTGAGCCAACCATCAATAGGAGAGGAGCAAATTACCACCACAAGGTAATGGAGGAAGTAATCACATGTTGAGTTTCTCAGTTTCAAACATCTCTGGCTCTAGTAAGCACTGAGCCTGGTACTGGAAACCATGCTACTGTCTTCCATTGCGTTCTGTGTAGGTGTATAATTATCTAGGACCAATAGTACTTGATCTCTTGCAGCAGAATGATTCCACAGCCTTGCTGAGAGAGAGAGAGCTTTACACAGTTCCTGACCCTTCCCCAATTGGATGTTACCTGTCACAATGTTACTACCCCCTGCCGTGCCCCTCCCTGATGTCAGCTCAGGTTAGGATGAGAGGGCACGACAGGGAGAGAGGCATTCTGGCATGGCTAATCTACACACTCACACATACACACAGACACACAGACACACACACATTCATTATTTGTAAGGTAAAGGACTCTCAGTTCACGTAGCTGCCTAGTGCTTAAAAAACAGGTTTATTGTGCAAATATACTGTGTAAATATCCTACTCTAAATGAGTTGGAGTTCCTTCCTTGTATTTAAATTTATGCTATTTGTACTCTATTTTTATTCCATTGAGCAATTTTTTTTATTATTAACTTACTTACTCTTATTGTTATTATGTCGCATTGTTGAGAGGTGAACCTGCAAGAAAGCATTTCAATGTACTGTGTACCATGTGCATATGACATATACACTTGATCTACTGTAGAAGACCATGGCTCCCCCTCATACGCCCTCCTGAAGCCTCAACTCAACCCCAAGCCTCAACTGCTTAGCCCCCTTTGTATCCAGTCTATGTAACAGTCAGACTGCCCCTGGTCTTCCTGGTCAGTGTGAGTCAGTCAGAGCTGTAGTGACAAGACAGAGAGCCAAGTCAGGCCGCATGCTGTCTGTTACGTGTTCCCTCTCATCTCTGCTCCCCCCCAACTCCCGAGGCCAGGGGGTTGGGGCCTGTACAGTCAATGAGTTGGGCAGGCGCAGTAAGAGCTGTCCCCTGTACTCAGGGTTTGGAAGAGAGCAGTCAATCGGCACATTTACAGGGTCAGTCTGTGAGAAGCTAGCAGAAAACGAACACACACAGCACCTCTATTCAGCAAGCAGCATAACCTCCATCTGCTGGGCTAGTGCACTCTGGTTTCATCCCAAATGGCACCCTATTCCATATATAGTGCACTACTTCAAATGTATAGCACTACATAGGCAATAGGATGCCATTTGGGACATCTCTTCTGTGTATTAGTCTGACCATCTGACCTTAAAATGCACGGTAGAATTGGATTGAACTTGGATGCTTGGATCTTTGCCTTGCTGAGGCAGAGACGTGGAGAGGCAGAGGGGTGTAGAGGGGTCAGGCAATTAATGGCTGGCTTTCTGGAGGTTGAGAAGGTCACCTTCCTCCCTAAGCCAATAGGCTTTAGAGATCCCAGCTACCGTACCAATCCTACCTACTGTAGGCCAACTGAAAGTTTATCGTATATTGATTTTAACAGTAAAAGGAAATGTATCCTTTAATATCCTCATATTGCCGCCCTTGAGAGGTTCAATGTATTTTCATGGATAAAAAAAAAAGATACTTAGGGCAGGCTATATTTGTGATGAAAATATTGGAAAATTTGACTTGAGGGAGTGCACACGGCAGGAGTCCACGATGAGTCACCGGTTTGCATCCCAAATGGCACCCTATTCCCTACATTGTGCACTACTTTTCACCAGAGCCCTATGGCCCTTCTCTCTAGAGTGAGAAGCCACTTGAATGAACCTCTCTCACATACCTCTCTATACACCCCCACCACTACAGCATAATAGCATGTGCTATCAGTCTAATCGGTTAGCCACACTGCGTCAGACCATACATATACAGTCCATAACACACCTAGCTGAAGCAATGGCTAACGCCGTCCGTCCGTCCCTCTCCCTCCCTCTCTCCCTCCCTCCCTCCCTCAATTCAAGGGCTTTATTGGAATGGGAAACATATGTTAAAATTGCCAAAGCAAGTGAAATAGATAATAAACAAAAGTGAAATAAACAAAAATTAACAGTAAACATTACACTCACAGAAGTTCCAAAAGAATAAAGACATTTCAAATGTCATATTATGTCTATATACAGTGTTGTAGCGATGTGAAAATAGTTCAAGTACAAAAGGGAAAGTAAACATGGGTTGTATTTACAATGGTGTTTGTTCTTCACTGGTTGCCCTTTTCTTGTGGCAACAGGTCACAAATCTTGCACACTGTGGTATTTCACCCAGTAGATATAGGAGTTTTTCAAAATTGTTTTTTGTTTTTCGAATTGTCTGTCTGTCTCTCTCTCTCCCTCTCCTGTAAAACGTAGATGTGTCAAATTAGGTTTGAGGTACAGAAAGCAGGTCATCTGCTGTAGTGCTTAAAAACAGACTTATTGTGGCAAGATATACAGTGCCATCGCAAACTATTCTGAAATTGATTAAAGTGTTTCCCCCCCCCCCATTAATCTACACACAATACCCCATAATGACAAAGCAAAAACAGGTTTTTATACATGTTTGCAAATGTATAATATGTTTTTGTTGTTTAAATATCACATTCACATAAGTATTCAGATCTTTTAGCCACACCTTTGCCAGCATTTACAGCATTGAGTCTTCTTGGGTATGACGCTACTAGCTTGGCACGTCTATATTTGGGGAGTTTCTCCCATTCTTCTCTGTAGATCCTCTCAAGCTCTGTCAGGAAGGATGGGGAGCAGTCCATCCAACCAGCCTCACAACCACACGCCATATATTACCATGCCAACCCAGGACCTCCACATCCGGCTTCTTCCCCTGCGGGATCATCTGGGCTTCTTCCCCTGCGGGCTGAGGAGAATTTCTGTCTGAAATAAACCCCTTTTGTGGTGAAAAACTCATTCTGATTGGCTTGGCCTGGCTCTCCAGTGTGTGGCCCTGTCTCCCCAGTGGGTTGGCCTATGCCCACCCAGGCCCATGGCTGCGCCCCTGCCCAGTCATGTGAAATCCATAGATTAGGGCCTAATGAATTTATTTCAATTGACGGATTTCCTTGTATGAACTGTTATTCAGTCAAATCTTTGAAATTGTTTGCTGTGTGGGCGTAGCGCATAAAATTAGTCTATCCTCGGTTGCACTCACTACAGAGTTCCAAACTGCCTCTGAAAGCAACGTCACCACGCGCAATGTCAAGCGTCGGCTGGAGTGGTGTAAAGCTCGCCGCCATTCGGACTCTGGAGCATTGGATGTTCTCTGGAGTGGTGAATCAAGCTTCACCATCTGGCAGTCCGATGGACGAATCTGGGTTTGGCGGATGCCAGGAGAATGCTACCTGCCCGAATGCATAGTGCCAACTGTAAAGTTTGGTGGATGAGGAATAAAGGTCTGGGGCTGTTTTTCATGGTTTGGACTAGGCCCCTTAGTTCCAATGACATTCTAGACGATCTGTGCTTCCAACTTTGTGGCAACAGTTTGGGGAAGGCCCTTTCCTGTTTCAGCATGACAGTGTCCCCGTGCAAAGTGAGGTCCACACAGAAATGGTTTGTCGAGATCGGTGTGGAAGAACTTGACTGGCCTGCACAGAGCCATCACCTCAACCCCTTCCAACACCCTTTGGGATGAATTGGTCAACTGTGAGCCAGGCCTAATCGCCAAACATCAGTGCCCGACCTCACTAATGCTCTTGCAGCAAATGCCACTTAGTAGCCCAGGTTCAGTCAGTGGTAAGAGAAATATTAGGCTTAGTCAACCTGCTGGATATCAGCACACCAAAGTGGCAGAATATATTATATTAATATATTCTGCCAAAGTGGCAGAATATATTAATGAACGACGACTGAAGTTGAGACACCAAGAGAAATAAATAATTTAAGAACTTTGTTATATAATGACCTTATTAGGGAGGTAGACAGTTTATGCTCAGTGGAGAAACTGAAAAACTGGAAAAGTAAAATACCTTGATGGAGGACAATTTAGTGAGATTCCTTTGATGTGTTGTGTCCTGGTTTATATATGTGTATTAAAAAAACTTCATGAGGATAGGGGGCAGTATTTTCACTTTGGATGAATTGCGTGCCCATAGTGAACTGCGTCAAACTCTGTCCTAGATTGCTAATATATGCATATTATTATTACTATTGGATAGAAAACACTCTGAAGTTTCTAAAACTGTTAGAATTATGTCTGTGAATATAACAGAACCCATAGGGCAGGCAATCTTCCAAACAAGTTTTGAAATTCTGAAAGTTGGGGCAACTTTGACGTCATCGCCCCCTCCTTTCCCAACAAGATATGGATCTGGAAACACTTCCTACGCCTTCCACTAGACGTCCTCATTCAGGAGAAAGTGTAATGGAGCATTTGCTGTGAACTTTGACCTAATGGGAGGGAAAATAGTCAGTGTCGCAACAGAATGCCATTTTGCTGTGGCGCATTTCTCTGTGGGTGCTACGGCTATTCCAATCGGCCCCAGATGAAAACTAATTTGGATATATATGATAATAACATCCTGAAGATTGATTCTGTACTTAGTTTGACCAATTTATTCGACCTGGAATATATCTTTTGGAAGTTTTTGTGCAAGTTATCTTGGACCAGCAGTCAGTTTTTGGGCACGTGAGTTGAAAGTGATAGCAAATGCAGCTACTTGGACACCAGTATTGGACATTATGGAACAAAACAATGATTTATTGTGGAACTAGGACTCCTTGCACTACATTCTGATGAAAGATCATCAAAGGTAAGGGAATATTTATGTTGTAATTTCGTATTTCTGTTGACTCCAATATGGCGGAGAAATATTGTTACGTCTGAGCGCCGTCTCAGATTAGTGCAATGTTAGGCTTTTTCCGTAACGGTTAAAAAAAATCTGACACAGCAGTTGCATTAAGAACCAGTGTATCTTTAATTATATGTAGAACATGTATCTTTAGTCAAAGTTTATGATGAGTATTTCTATTATCTGGCGTAGCTTTCTATAATTCCTCCGGATATTTTGGAGGAATTTCTGAACATGGCGTCAATGTAAACCGAGATTTGTGGATATAAAAATGCATATTATCGAACAAAACATAAATGTACTGTGTAACATGTCATATGACTGTCCTCTGATGAAGATTTTCAAGAGGTTAGTGATTAATTTTATTTCTAATCCTGCTTTTGTGATTTTATCTTTGGCTGGAAAAAATGGCTGCGTTTTTTCTTTGGTTTGGTGGTGGTCCAACATAAATATATGTTGTGTTTTCACTGTAAAACATTTTAAAAATCTGACATGATGGGTAGATGAACAAGGTGTTTATCTTTCATTTGAGGTATTGGACTTGTTAATGTGTGAAACTTAAATATTTCTAAAGAATATCCTTGAATTCCCTGCACGACCTTTTCGGCTGAACGGGGGAGTGGAGTTCCCTGAGGGGAACGCCATGCCCCAACAGGTTTTAACAGACTGTAAAACAAGAGGGTGGTGCGGTTTGCACAACACATCAGGACACCTACAGCACCTGATGTCACAGGAAGGACAAAAAGATCATTAAGGACAACAACCACCCACCCATGTTTATGGATTCAGGATTGTACCTGGTAGGTTCATTGATAATTTGTGTGAGATTGAGGGCATCTGTCTTAGATTGTAGGATGGCCGGGGTGTTAAATATATCCCAGTTTAGCTCACCTAACAGTACGAACTCTGAAGATAGATGGGGGGCAATAAATGCACATATGGTGTCCAGGGCACAGCTGGGGGCTGAGGGGGGGTCTATAACAAGCGGCAACAGTGAGAGACTTATTTCTGGAAAGGTGGATTTTTAAAAGTAGAAGCTTGCACTGTTTGGGCACAGACCTAGATAGTATGCCAGAACTCTGCAGGCTCTCTGCAGTAGATTGCAACTCCACCCCCTTTGGCAGTTCTATCTTGTAGGAAAATGTTGTAGTTGGGGATGGACATGTTGGAATGTTTGGTGTCCTTCCGGAATTTTTGAATCCTTCCTAAGCCAGGATTCAGACACGGCTAGGACATCAGGGTTAGCGGAGTGTGCTGAAGCATTGAATAAAACAAACTTAGGGAGGACATCTCTGATGTTAACATGCATGAAACCAAGGCTTTTACGGTTACCGAAGTCAATAAATGAGAGTGCCTGGGGAATGGGTGTAGTGCTGGGGGCTACAGGGCTGGGTTAACCTCTACATCACCAGAGGAACAGAGAAGGAGTAGGATAAGGGTACGGCTAAAGGCTATAAGAACTGGTCGTCTTGTGTGTTGGGAACAGAGAATAAAAGAAGCAGATATTTGGGAGTGGTAGAATAGATTTAGGGCATAATGTACAGACAAGGGGATGTGAGTACAGTGGAGGTAAACCTAGGCACTGAGTGATATTTAGAGAGGTTGTAACTCTGGAGGCACCAGTTAAGCCAGGTGATGTCTCCGCATGTGTGGGGGATGGGACAAAAGAGCTATCTAAGGCATTTTGAGCAGGACTGGGGGCTCTACAGTGAAATAAAACAATAATAACTCACCGAAACAGCAGGTGCACCAAGGTGCATCAAAGCTGGGACCGAGAGACTGAAAATAGCTTCTATCTCAAGGCCATCAGACTGTTAAACAGCCATCATCAACACAGTGAGACTGCTGCCTAAATACAGACTTGAAATCATTGGCCACTTTAATAAATGGATCACTCGTCACTTCAATAATGCCACTTTAACAATGTATAAATATCTTGCATTACTCATACCATATGTATATACTGTATTTTATACCATCTATTGCATCTTGCCTATGCTACTCAGTCATCGCTCATCCATATATAGTGGGCTCCAAAATTACTGGCACCCCTGACTGGCAATGCACAAACAACACACCTGCTCTGAAAGGCCCCAGAGTCTGCAACAGCACTAAGCAAGGGGCACCACCAAACAGGTCAGGGCCAAAGTTGTGGAGAAGTAGAGATCAGGGTTGGGTTATAAAAAATATCTGAAACTTTGAACATCCCACGGAGCACCATTAAATCCATTATTAAAAAATTGAAGAATACGGCACCACAACAAACCAGCCAAGAGATGGCCTCCCACCAACACTCACAGACCAGGCAAGGAGGTCATTAATCAGAGAGGCAACAAAGAGACCAAAGATAACCCTGAAGGAGCTGCAAAGCTCCACAGCAGAGATTGGAGTGTCTGTCCATAGGACCACTTTAAGCAGTACACTCCACAGAGCTGGTCTTTATGGAAGAGTGGCCAGAAAAAAGACATTGCTTAAAGAAAGAAATTATCAAACACGTTTGTTGTTTGTCAAAAGGCACGTGGGAGACTCCCAAAACATATGGAAGAAGGTACTCTGGTCAGATGAGACTAAAATGTAGCTTTTAGGCCATCAAGGAAAACGCTATGTCTAGAGCAAACCCAACACCTCTCATCACCCCGAGAACCCCATCCCCACAGTGAAGCATGGTGGTGACAGCATCATGCTGTGGGGATGTTTTTCATCGGCAGGGACTGGGAAACTGGTCAGAATTGAAGGAATGATGGATGGCGCAAAATACAGGAAAATTCTTGAGGGAAACCTGTTTCAATATTCCAGAGATTTGAGACTGGGACGGAGGTTCACCTTCCAGCAGGACAATGATCCTAAGCATACTGCTAAAGCAACACCAAATCAAATCAAATCAAATTTTATTTGTCACATACACATGGTTAGCAGATGTTAATGCGAGTGTAGCGAAATGCTTGTGCTTCTAGTTCCAACAATGCAGTAATAACGAGCAAGTAATCTAACTAACAATTCCCCAAAAAACTACTGTCATACACAGTGTAAGGGGATAAAGAATATGTACCTAAGGATATATGAATGAGTGATGGTACAGAGCAGCATAGGCAAGATACAGTAGATGATATCGAGTACAGTATATACATATGAGATAAGTATGTAAACCAAGTGGCATAGTTAAAGTGGCTAGTGATACATGTATTACATAAGGATGCAGTCGATGATATAGAGTACAGTATCAACGTATGCATATGAGATGAACAATGTAGGGTAAGTAACATTATATAAGGTAGCATTGTTTAAAGTGGCTAGTGATATATTTACATCATTTCCCATCAATTCCCATGATTAAAGTGGCTGGAGTAGAGTCAGTGTCATTGACAGTGTGTTGGCAGTAGCCACTCAATGTTAGTGGTGGCTGTTTAACAGTCTGATGGCCTTGAGATAGAAGCTGTTTTTCAGTCTCTCGGTCCCAGCTTTGATGCACCTGTACTGACCTCGCCTTCTGGATGGCAGCGGGGTGAACAGGCAGTGGCTCGGGTGGTTGATGTCCTTGATGATCTTTATGGCCTTCCTGTAGCATCGGGTGGTGTAGGTGTCCTGGAGGGCAGGTAGTTTGCCCCGGTGATGCGTTGTGCAGACCTCACTACCCTCTGGAGAGCCTTACGGTTGAGGGCGGTGCAGTTGCCATACCAGGCGGTGATACAGCCCGCCAGGATGCTCTCGATTGTGCATCTGTAGAAGTTTGTGAGTGCTTTTGGTGACAAGCCGAATTTCTTCAGCCTCCTGAGGTTGAAGAGGCGCTGCTGCGTCTTCCTCATGATGCTGTCTGTGTGAGTGGACCAATTCAGTTTGTCTGTGATGTGTATGCCGAGGAACTTAA
The DNA here is from genome assembly GCF_018296145.1 of Oncorhynchus tshawytscha. Taxonomy (NCBI): domain Eukaryota; kingdom Metazoa; phylum Chordata; class Actinopteri; order Salmoniformes; family Salmonidae; genus Oncorhynchus; species Oncorhynchus tshawytscha. Next base: position 26,087,146 of record NC_056453.1, read on the forward strand.
AACTTGCTACCCTCTCCACTACTGTTCCATCGATGTGGATGGGGGGTGTTCCCTCTGCTGTTTCCTGAAGTCCACAATCATCTCCTTAGTTTTGTTGACGTTGAGTGTGAGGTTATTTTCCTGACACCACACTCCGAGGGCCCTCACCTCCTCCCTGTAGGCCGTCTCGTCGTTGTTGGTAATCAAGCCTACCACTGTTGTGTCGTCCGCAAACTTGATGATTGAGTTGGAGGCGTGCATGGCCACGCAGTCGTGGGTGAACAGGGAGTACAGGAGAGGGCTCAGAACGCACCCTTGTGGGGCCCCAGTGTTGAGGATCAGCGGGGAGGAGATGTTGTTGCCTACCCTCACCACCTGGGGGCGGCCCGTCAGGAAGTCCAGTACCCAGTTGCACAGGGCGGGGTCGAGACCCAGGGTCTCGAGCTTGATGACGAGCTTGGAGGGTACTATGGTGTTGAATGCCGAGCTGTAGTCGATGAACAGCATTCTCACATAGGTATTCCTCTTGTCCAGATGGGTTAGGGCAGTGTGCAGTGTGGTTGAGATTGCATCGTCTGTGGACCTATTTGGGCGGTAAGCAAATTGGAGTGGGTCAAGGGTGTCAGGTAGGGTGGAGGTGATATGGTCCTTGACTAGTCTCTCAAAGCACTTCATGATGACGGATGTGAGTGCTACGGGCGGTAGTCGTTTAGCTCAGTTACCTTAGCTTTCTTGGGAACAGGAACAATGGTGGCCCTCTTGAAGCATGTGGGAACAGCAGACTGGTATAGGGATTGATTGAATATGTCCGTAAACACACCGGCCAGCTGGTCTGCGCATGCTCTGAGGGCGCGGCTGGGGATGCCGTCTGGGCCTGCAGCCTTGCGAGGGTTAACACGTTTAAATGTCTTACTCACTTCGGCTGCAGTGAAGGAGAGACCGCATGTTTCCGTTGCAGGCCGTGTCAGTGGCACTGTATTGTCCTCAAAGCGGGCAAAAAAGTTATTTAGTCTGCCTGGGAGCAAGACATCCTGGTCCGTGACTGGGCTGGGTTTCTTCCTGTAGTCCGTGATTGACTGTAGACCCTGCCACATACCTCTTGTGTCTGAGCCGTTGAATTGAGATTCTACTTTGTCTCTGTACTGGCGCTTAGCTTGTTTGATAGCCTTGCGGAGGGAATAGCTGCACTGTTTGTATTCAGTCATGTTACCAGACACCTTGCCCTGATTAAAAGCAGTGGTTCGTGCCTTCAGTTTCACACGAATGCTGCCATCAATCCACGGTTTCTGGTTAGGGAATGTTTTAATCGTTGCTATGGGAACGACATCTTCAACGCACGTTCTAATGAACTCGCACACCGTATCAGCGTATTCGTCAATGTTGTTGTCTGACGCAATACGAAACATCTCCCAGTCCACGTGATGGAAGCAGTCTTGGAGTGTGGAGTCAGCTTGGTCGGACCAGCGTTGGACAGACCTCAGCGTGGGAGCTTCTTGTTTTAGTTTCTGTCTGTAGGCAGGGATCAACAAAATGGAGTCGTGGTCGGCTTTTCCGAAAGGGGGGCGGGGCAGGGCCTTATATGCGTCGCGGAAGTTAGAGTAACAATGATCCAGGGTCTTTCCACCCCTGGTTGCGCAATCGATATGCTGATAAAATTTAGGGAGTCTTGTTTTCAGATTAGCCTTGTTAAAATCCCCAGCTACAATGAATGCAGCCTCCGGATAAATCGTTTCCAGTTTGCAGAGAGTTAAATAAAGTTCGTTCAGAGCCATCGATGTGTCTGCTTGGGGGGATATATACGGCTGTGATTATAATCGAAGAGAATTCTCTTGGTAGATAATGCGGTCTACATTTGATTGTGAGGAATTCTAAATCAGGTGAACAGAAGGATTTGAGTTCCTGTATGTTTCTTTCATCACACCATGTCACGTTGGCCATAAGACATACGCCCCCGCCCCTCTTCTTACCAGAAAGATGTTTGTTTCTGTCGGCGCGATGCGTGGAGAAACCCGCTGGCTGCACCGCTTCGGATTGCGTCTCTCCAGTTAGCCATGTTTCCGTGAAGCAAAGAACGTTACAGTCTCTGATGTCCCTCTGGAATGAGTGGTTTAACACTTGAGTGGTTTAATGGGAAACAATTAAATGTCTTGGAATGGCCTAGTCAAAGTCAATTGAGAATCTGTGGTATGACTCAAAATTTGCTGTACACCAGAGGAACTCATCCAACTTGAAGGAGCTGGAGCCGTTTTGCCTTGAAGAATGGGCAAAAATCCCAGTGGCTAGATGTGCCAAGCTTATAGAGACATACCCCAAGAGACTCGCAGCTGTACTTGCTACAAAAGGTGGCTCTACAAAGTATTGACTTTGGGGTGGGGGTGGGGGGGAGGGGTGAATAGTTATGCACACTCAAGTTTTCAGTTTTTTTGTTTTATTTCTTGTTTGTTTCACAATAAAAAATATTTTGCATCCTCAAAGTGGTAGGCATGTTGTGTAAATGAAATGATACAAACCCCCCAAAAATACATTTTAATTCCAGGTTGTAAGGCAACAAAATAGGGAATATGCCAAGGGCTCCACACCACTATTGCAAGTAGAAGCACAAGCATTTCACTACACTCACAATAACATCTACTAACCATGTGTATGTGACCAATAAAATTTGATTTGAGTTGACAAGGAGCTCATCAAACTGTCAGATAGAAGGGAAGTTATCACATCCCAGGTATGTGTGTTTCTCAAATTGAATCAGAAATACAGAAACACCAAATGGAATCTCAAGATATCACAAATAGGGAGAGAGGTTTTCCTCTCAGAGCGGAAGCAGTAGAGAGAGGAGGGGTTAGCATTGTGGGATTGCCAAACACACACCTGTCTGTCATCTGGTTCGTCCATGCTGTAATGTTCTCCGTCTGGCCCCTCACTAGTTTCGTCTCCCAACAGGAAGCCCAGGCGCGTCATCAATGTGTTGGCTGCCTCATCCACCGACGGAGGGGGCCCCAGCTCCCCGCTTGACTCCCCTTCAGAGAGAAAGAGGAGAGTCGGGGGAAAGAGAGAGAGAGTATGGGGGAAAGTGACAAAGAGAGAGAGAGAGGGGGCGGGCGAAGAGGAAGAGAGAGAAAGAGAGAGGGAGTGGAGAAAAAAAGGAGTGTGTTTGTGAGTGAGTGTGAAACAAGTAAAACAGAGTCAACCAACTCTCTTGACCTGGAAGGCAACCACACCTTGGATAGACTATAGAAGGAGCAGTCTAGCACATGAAAATGAAAAGATTCACATCGAAGCGGAGGAACAAACTGCTGGATAAATGTTCCTAACCTGTTCAAGCCCCAACTCAGAAAAATGTGCAACACCTGAGCATGTTAGCTACATATTCTCCTACTGAAAAATGTTCAGTACAAATCACAAAATCACAAAGAGAATACAAATGCGAGAAGGCATATAGTAGAGTAGAGTAGAAACCTAGTAGAGTAGAAAAAAGAAACAGTCTCTACCTGAACCACCCCTGAGAGCAGAGCTGTGCATCAGAGGTAAATTCTCCTGAGATTGAGACTGAACTGGACACACTGGCATTGAGACAGCCAACTCCTTCTAGCCATGACATGACATGTCTGTAAAGATTCCTCCACACACAACTGTTCCCATCCCACACAGTCAGCGTTGTGTTTGGATGAGGTAAGTGAATACGCCCCTCACCTGTCTGAGGGCAGGGTGTGTGTATGTGTACGTGTCTGTGTGTGTGTTTCTAAGATAGAGAGCAATAGAGGGAGCGAGAGAGAGAGATGGAGAGATAGATCGAGGGAGAGAGAGAGCGATAGAGGGAGAGCAAGAGAGAAATAGTAGATGTGAATCACTCTACTCACACCGTCTACTGGCATGTACACAGCTATATTGGAGAGGGACTGAATATCCTCTGAAACTACAGTATTATCATATGATGATAATATAGAAGATACTTCTTGCAATGCTGGAGGTTTCACTGTCCTCATTACTGTTTATATTTCTTTAGATCCTGCTCTGGTCTGGTCATGAGGGCACAATACCAGGATGTTGTTATTAAACTAATACCTGATACTGCAGCTGGTGGACTACTTTGTTATGGGCGGGGTGTTGCTGGGTAACGTGTTAATCTCAGCTGAAGAGCTGGTTTCTCTCTGCTGTGTGTGGTGTATGGGTGTTTGATGTGGTCGTGGGAATGTCAAAGAAAGACAGGTGACAGAAGGTGATGGTGTTCAACTAAACAGTGGTGAGACACTGTAGATTAGAACAGCTGCTTTCTTTGGGTGTATTCAAAAGGAACCAAACGGGCTGAAACAGGGAGGGACCTACCTCAACTTGTCCAATAAGAAAAACTTGTGTTCATTACTAAATAACTGCACTAATGAATACAACCCAGGTCTCCCACCCTCTCTCCCTACCATCCCTCCCCTCTCTCTGACTGACTGGTCAGACCAGTCCGACAGGTAAACAGACCTGAGAGGTTTAGACCATTAGAGACCAAGGTGAAAGGGTGCCATTGGGATGGTGTTTACTAATGTAATTCATGCATTCGACATAAACAACAATGCACTCACAGGCGACTGCAGTAATCACACTACACATTATATGACCCTCAGAACTCAGACACAGTAAAGTGGTCCTTACAAACATGCCCTTAGCCCTCAATGGAACTCCAAGCATTCCTCCTTGTCTGCAAGACATCAATCAGTCTACACTCCTCCTACAGAATTTGAATATATAGCGAGCGCTTGTGTGTTTGCCCCCTCTCCCTCTCTTTGTCCCCTTCACTCAGATTCCTGGAGAGAGACAGATGGTTGCCATGGGAACTATCTGGCGGCGTGGCGGGCAGCGAGGAGGAATGTGTTCCTGTGCAGACGGCCAGACGCATCGGTTTCTCCTCCGGCCGTCCACGGAATTAACGTGGTCCACACACACCAACACAGTCATGAAGAAAGCACGACAATGCCTCTTCCCCCCCAGGAGGCTTAAAAGGTTTGGCATAGGCCCTCAGATCCTCAAAAAGTTATACAGCTGCAACATTGAGAGCATCTTGACTGGCTGCATCACCGCTTGGTATGGCTACTGCTTGGCATCTGACTGCACGGCGCTACAGAGGGTAGTCCGTATGGCCCAGTGCATCACTGGGGCCGAGCTCCCTGCCATCCAGGACCTCTATACCAGGCAGTGTCAGAGGAAGGCCCTAAAATACGTCAAAAGACCCCATCCACCCAAGATATATACTGTTCTCTCCGCTACGGTACCAGTGCAACTAGCCTGGAACCATCAGGACCCTGAACAGCTTCTACCCCAAGCCATAAGACTGCTATATAGTTAACCAAATAACTACTCAGACTATCTGCATATACCCCCTTTTGCACTAACTCTTTTGACTCATCACATAAGCTGCTACTGTTTATTATATATCCTGTTGTCCAGTCACTTCACCCCTACTACCTACAGTGCATTCGGAAAGTATTCAGACCCCTTTACTTTTTCCACATTTAGTTTCTTTACAGCCTTATTCTAAAAATTATTAAATTGAAACTGTTCCTCATTAACCTTCACACAATAACCCATTATGACAAAGCGAAAACAGGTTTTTAGAAATGTTCGCAAATGTATATTTAAAAAAAACGGAAATACCTTATTTACATAAGTATTCAGACCCTTTGCCATGAGACTCAAAATTGAGCTCAGGTGCATCCTGTTTCCATTGATCATCATTGAGATGGTACTAAAAAATGACCTCCATCATTCTTAAATTGAAGGAGTTCGGAACCGCCAAGACTCTTCCTAGAGCTGGACGCCTGGCCAAACTGAACAATCAGGGGAGAAGGGCCTTGGTCAGCGAGGTGACCAAGAACTCAATGGTCTCCAGAGTTTCTTTGTGGAGATGGGAGAACCTTCCAGAAGGACAACCATCTCTGCAGCACTCCACCAATCAGGCCGTTATGGTAGAGTGGCCAGACGGAAGCCACTCCTCAGTAAAAGGCACATGATAGCCCGCTTGGAGTTTGTCAAAAGGCACCTAAAGGACTCTCAGACCATGAGAAACAACAACAACTCTTTGTCCAGAATGCCAAGCATCACGTCTGGAGGGAACCTGGAACCATCTCTACGGTGAAGCATGGTGGTGGAAGCATCATGCTGTGGGGACGTTTTTCAGCGGCAGGGACTGGGAAACTAGTCAGGATCGAGGGAAAGATGAACAGAGCAAAGTACAGAGAGATCCTTGATGAAAACCTGCTCCAGAGCGCTCAGTACCTCAGACTGGTGCGAAGGTTCACCTTCCAACAGGACAACGACCCTAAGCACACAGCCAAAACAACTTTTGATGTCTAAAAACCTGTTTTTGCTTTGTCATAAGGGGGTATTGTGTGTAGACTGATGAGGGGGAAACACATTTTACTAAATTTTATAATAAGGCTGTAATGTAACAAAATGTGGAAAAAGGGGTCTGAATACTTTCCAAATACACTGTATATGTCTACCTAAATGACCTCATACCCCTGCACATCAACTCAGTTCTGGTCAGGGTCAATTCCAGTCAATTCAGGAAGTACATTGAAATTCCAATGGCAATTATCCTCAATGCTTTTCAATTAGGAAAATGTGTCATTGGAATTTGGTTTACTTTCTGAATTGACTGGAATTTAAATGGAATTGACTCCAGCCCTGGTGCCCCATGAATATAGCCAAGTTATCACTACTCATTGTGTATTGATTCCTTGTGTAATTATTTTTCTCTCTGCATTGTTGGGAAGGGCCCATAAGTAAGCATTTCACTCTTAGTCTACAACTGTTGTTTACGAAGCATGTGACAAATACAATTTGACTTGATTTTTGGATCTGCCTGTCTCGTGCCGAAGGAGGAAAGAGTGTCCATGTGTGGAGCAGGCATGGGAGCCCCAGCCCCATACCCCCATACCACAGCAAATCAGGGGTTACAAGTGAGGTGAGACAGGAGGGTTAAGCCAAGTAAGCCCCCGCATTCCCCCACACATCTACACATACCACCAGTTGCCACAGCAGAGGAGGGCCGCTGGAATACTGTTACATGGCTACTACCATAGAATTAGGAATTAGAATGATTTAATCGGATCTCAATGGCTACTGCCATAGAATTAGGAATTAGAATGATCGGGAACTATGGTCTGGTATTCTGTCCTAAGATCAGATGTTAAACTCATAATCAGGCTGTTATATGTTCCCTAAGACCTCTTGATAAAAGCTAACGCGTCTGCCATTCGTTCCATGTGGGAGGCCAAAGCTCATCTTTTCTTAGCTTTTCCCTACTGAGCAGAATTCCTGTTCACATCATTCCATACTACTCTCACACAGTACTAACAGCATGCCTTCATCACATTTAACTGACTACTACCAGACAGGCTTTTCTTGTTGATACAGATTATGTCGCAGATTCAACGCAACATCAAGCTCTTCACTACAACATTAGAGTGCAGATATCAGAATATACTTGCATAGAGCGAAGGTTTTGGAGATCCTGGCAGATGGAGACGGTGTGAAGTGCTCTGTTTGTCATATTGAGATGACTATCGAACTTTTCTTCACGTCTTCATCCATTGATTAGTGTTCATCTGAGTCAAATCCATATTGGCAGATTGTATCCCAACACAAATGTCAGGAGATACTACCAAGCCATATGGCGCTATTCTCAATGACTGCACTTAGAGACCAGATTGCAGGAAAGATGAAAAAAAAATTGATACAGAAAAAAACACATTTGAAATGATTTGCTCTATCCTTGATTGACCCAAGTTGATGTTTTCCTCCCGTGGTGGGAAAGAGGGGGATGGAGGGATGGATTGGGGAGGGATGGAGAGAGGGAACTGGACTCTCTGCAGGGCTACAGAGGAAAGGTCCGCTGTGATCAAAACAGAAACCAAAGATGAGGTGTGGGAGAGGAGCGAGGGAGGGAGATAGGTAGTGAAGGCACGAGGGGGAGTGGTAGACGTAGGGAGAGGTAAAGAGAGAGGAAGCGAGGGAGAGGATTAATAGTGTCAGCGAACTAGAAAGGCTGAACAGGGGAGCGTCAGGAAAGCAATTCAACTAATAACCTTAGCGATGTGCAGTGCCTGTAAAATATGCAGTGAAAGACAGAACCGAACACTGCTTAGCTCTGACACACACATTCAATCTGCACTCACTCACATGCAGATAGACGGACTGACACAGACACAGACACAGAGATGGACAGATGGACAGACAGTACTATAAAACATACCAAAGTAAAAACATTGAAAAACAAACAAGGCCATAGCGGTGGGGACTTGAGGAGCAGAGCAGACTTACCGGGACAGTATGTATCCAGGCCGTGGTTCTTGGCAGTGCAGAAGGTGTGTGTAGGGGAGCCAAGCTCTGATTGTGGAATGCGAGGGCTCTCCACAAATTTTGCTTTCCGCAGGGGGGCTGGGAGCAGAATACACACACACACACACACACACACACACACACACACACACACATATATATATAGAAGGAGACAACATACACACACACAGTGACACAGAACACCCAAATTATAGAAAAGAAAGAGGGGGAGACAGACGGTGATAGAAGAGAGAGGGGGAGACAGACAGAGAGAGCTTATGAGATTGCGTCGGCACATTGAAATGACTAACACGCAGCAAAGCCTATCCAAGTCGCTCATTTGAGTTTGGTCACAGATACAACTTTAGCTCAAGAGAAACAGGATTGTTACAGTGTCATATAGTATACAGAACACCAAGCCAACACTTCCTATACATTAGTCCTATACATTACAATACCAAATCCACTAACCACATTCCTTGGGCATTTAAAACTATCGGGAGGTAAAGATGATACTTACAGTATAACATAGAATAGAATGTCAAATATACTCATAGACTTCTATTGAATAATCAACTTAACAGCACTGACAAATGCAAATGTCTGTCAGCATGCCTAGTGACGCAATCACAGCAAGAATGCAAATGACATACATCCATTTTGGGAATGTATTCACACCCGACTCCGACAGCCAACCTGTCTACAGATCACTTCCACACAACAGGAAAGGTGTCGAGAATGTTAGAATGATACAAATTTGGGGGTGGCGGATGTGACAAATCTGTTTGGCTCAGAATAGAATAGAATGTAATAGAATAAAATACAACAGAAAATAATGGAATAACAGCGGACGTCCTCAAGTGAGGTGTACACTGGATCAGTTTTATAGACGAATGTAATGGCGACACATTCTGAACTTGAATGTTATGCCAGTGTAAAGGACGTCACGCTGCTTGCTTAGCGAGTACCAATTCCTCCCGATTCGGCCCATACCTGCCGCAAACGCAGAACCTCTGCCTCACAAACACATGCCCTCCTCAAGCGTCTTACCCGATCACGTCACCTCAAAAGCTTGCTTATGAGGCGATACAAACGGGACACTTTAGGCTGAGGAGGAAGTTTCACACATCCCCATGTGCTGCACCAGCAATGTTATGATGCAATGTTACGCTAGCCAGGGATGTACACGTCATAGGATAACCACTACAGAGATGTTTATCTGTTACACAAATGTATGACAAACTGAACAGTTCGGTTGAGAGACGCCATCTGACGTAAGACAATGCAGTTCAAGAGAAATCTGATCCCCATTCTAAACAGGTGTTAATTTAATAGGCTAGCTTAGCTGGAATCCCATGACATATTCTAAGCAGCTTTTCTCTCGCTCCACTGAGTGTGGGCTCTCACTCCCCTAAATGGCTGGTGTTGGACAATTATGCAAAATAACTCCACCATTCTCAGCCATATACCTAGCTTATCACATTGTCTGTCTATTACCCAATACTGAAGACTTGGTTCAACAGAAACATTTAGGAAAATATAACTAAATGGCATGCCCTTAAGATACTGTGACTGTTCACCCTTTTTTCTGTCATGATAGGTTGAAGCTACTGTCTGTAGTATACATGCAGACAGAAAATATGCCCCAACTGGGCCAGGCTACTGTCTGTAGTATACATACAGACAGAGAATATGCCCCAACTGGGCCAGGCTGCATGTCAAGAGGCGGTTGAAACATCTGCCCCTCTGACGATGCCTCACAACAACTGGAGTACAGCAAGAACAACTCAGCACTGTTGAGTTGGCTCAGGGTTCAAATCAGGAGAACACAGAGGGCTGAGGAGTGATACAAGATACAGTATACCAGTCTACTGAATGCCACTGTCAGTGTACAGTACAGTATGGAAGAGGAAGTTTACTAACACGACTTAGTTCAACCAGCAGAACGGAGGAAGTAACAGAGCCAGGCAGCACAGAGCCAGGCAGCACAGAGCCAGGCAGCACAGAGCCAGGCAGCACAGAGCCAGGCAGCACAGAGGCCACAGTGACAAGAAGCCCTACTGAGTCACAGCCAGGAGAGGAGTGGGAGAGGACTCACTCACAGAGACGCCCCACCAGCACCATGATATACAGTACTATACTATTGAGAACAGTCCTGCATGTAGGGTAGTGTTTAGAGCAATTAATGACTCAGCATTGGGTAAGAGATACACATACCACACACACGCACAGTAGTTTTAAGTTCCTCAGTGTCCAGATCACTGAGGACTTGACATGGACCAACACCACCACCACCATTGTCAAGAGGGAGCAACAGTGCCTCTACTTCCTAACGCGGCTGAAGAAATTCAGCATGCCGCCCCAGGTCCTCCCTAAATACTACCTCTCCATCATCGAAAGTGTCCAGACCGGTTGCATCATGGCCTGGTATGGGAATTGCTCCGTCCATGACCGCAAGGCCCTCCAGCGGGTGGTGAAGACAGCCCAGTACATCACTAGGGCCGTGTTCCCACCCATTCAGGACATCTACTCGATAGTAAGGCCTGCAGCATAATCAGGGATCCCACACAGCCCAGCCACAAGCTGTTCTCTCCCTTACTGGCAGACAGTATCGGAGCATGAAGTCTGATACCATCAGACTACTGAACACTTGAACTGGACTGACCAACTGCACTGACACTCTGCACCTTAGCATAAATGCACTCACTCACTCACTCACTCACTCACTCACTCACTCACTCACTCACTCACACACACACCCAAAGAGATACAGTTGAAGTTGGAAGTTTACATAACCCTTAGCCAAATACATTTAAACTCAGTTTTTCGCAATTCTGACATTTAATCCTAGTCAAAAATCCCTGTTTAAGGTCAGTTAGGATAACATATTTATTTTAAACGTGAAATGTCAGAATAATAAGAGAGAGAATTATTTATTTTTTATTTTTTCATCACATTCCCAGTGGGTCAGAAATTTACATACACTCAATTAGTATTTGGTAGCATTGCCTTTAAATTGTTTAACTTGGGTCAAACATTTTGGGTAGCCTTCCACAAGCTTCCCACAATTAGTTGGGTGAATTTTGGCCCATTCCTCCTGACGGAGCTGGTGGAACTGAGTCAGGTTTGTTGGCCTCCTTGCTCGCACACACTTTTTCAGTTCTGCCCACAAATCTTCTATTGGGTTGAGGTCAGGGCTTTGTGATGGCCACTCTAATACCTTGACTTTGTTGTCCTTGGCCATTTTGCCACAACTTTGGAAGTAAATTTTGTGAAGTGCATTATTGCTAAATACTACACAATTTAAACACTTGCCCCGAATCACAACTTCCCCAAAACAACTATAAATATTGGGCAATAAATTGTACCTTCCTGTAATATAATTATGTTAAAACATTTATTCTATTCTACTGAGTCATTGATCTTTTGTTCGTATTCTTATCTTTTATTATTTCTTATTGTTGTTGCATTGTCCAGAAGGAACCTTCAAGCAAAGCATTTCATTGGACGGTGTACACCATGTGTATCCTGTATATACGACTAATAAAACTTGAAATACGCACAAACACGCACATTGAGTCTACATTGAGGATAACCAGATACTAGTAAAAAATATACAGTGTGGGAAACCTACACTAGCAGCAGTGTAGTCCCTGGGACTGCAGCTCTACTACAGTACAGCAGTACAGGCTCCGTGTGGCAGCTAGGAAGGCCCTTACCAGCCAGGCAGAGTGACGGCACGATGGATGGCAGTTGGCAAATCCACTCGGCAAATAAGCTTATAAATAAATATCTATATACGGATGCAGGTAGCTGTGCACTATATATTTGAGACAGTCTCTGTGAGTAGTGTGTTAGTGTTGTAGTGTGTAGTGTACGTGTGAGAATGTGGTAGTGTGTAGTGTGTATGTGAGAATGTGGTAGTGTGTAGTGTGTGTGTAAGAATGTGGTAGTATGTAGTGTGTGTGTAAGAATGTGGTAGTGTGTAGTGTGTGTGTGAGAATGTGGTAGTGTGAGAATGTGGTAGTGTGGTAGTGTGGTGTGTGTGAGAATGGGGTAGTGTGGTAGTGTGTAGTGTGTGTGTGAGAATGTGGTCATGTGTGTGAGAATGTGGTAGTGTGGTAGTGTGTGTTAAAATGTGGTGGTGTGGTGGTGTGTAGTGTGGTAGTGTGTAGTGTGTGTGTGAGAATGTGGTAGTGTGTAGTGTGTGAATGTGGTAGTGTGTAGTGAGTGTGTGAGAATGTGGTAGTGTGTAGTGTGAGAATGTGGCAGTGTGGTAGTGTGTAGTGTGTGTGTTAGAATGTGGTAGTGTGTAGTGTGGTAGTTTGTAGTGTGTGTGAGAGAATGTGGTAGTGTGGTAGTGTGTAGTGTGTGTGAGAGAATGTGGTAGTGTGTAGTGTGAGAATGTGGTCGTGTGTAGTGTGTGTGAGAGAATGTGGTAGTGTGTAGTGTGTATTGTGTAGTGCGGTATTGTGGTAGTGTGTGTGAGAGAGTGTGGTAGTGTGTAGTGTGTGTGTGAGAATGTGGTAGTGTGGTATTGTGGTAGTGTGGTAGTGTGTGTGAGAGAATGTGGTAGTGTGTAGTGTGTGTGAGAGAATGTGGTAGTGTGTAGTGTGTGTGAGAGAATGTGGTAGTGTGTAGTGTGGTGGTGTATAGTGTGTGTGTGAGAATGTGGTAGTGTGGTAGTGTGTGTGAGAGAATGTGGTAGTGTGTAGTGTGTGTGAGAGAATGTGGTAGTGTGTAGTGTGTGTGAGAGAATGTGGTAGTGTGTAGTGTGTGTGAGAGAATGCGGTAGTGTGTAGTGTGTATTGTGTAGTGCGGTATTGTGGTAGTGTGTGTGAGAGAGTGTGGTAGTGTGTAGTGTGTGTGTGAGAATGTGGTAGTGTGGTATTGTGGTAGTGTGGTAGTGTGTGTGAGAGAATGTGGTAGTGTGTAGTGTGTGTGAGAGAATGTGGTAGTGTGTAGTGTGGTGGTGTATAGTGTGTGTGTGTGAGAATGTGGTAGTGTGTTGTGTGGTATTGTGGTAGTGTGAGTGAAACAGACCAAGACATTAAATCAAAGACGTCATTTCTATTCCCCTCAGACAGTCTTTGTAAAGCCAGGGCTTTAGAAATATTATCAAAAAGAACATTTCCTGCAAAATGTATTAATTTAGATTCTAATTCAATGTTTGCATATGAAAGAGAAAGGCTCATTTTAAATATGACAGTCCATTCAGACACAAGCTAGGCTTTGTGCAAACAGATGAGATGTAAATATGAAATTAATATCCATATGAATGAATGAATGTACATGAACGATTCATGAATGATAAACAATGAGAAAAGGTGTTGATAGCAGGGTGTTACAATAATGTCTATCAGTCATTCACACTCACCTGTATAAACCCACCCCTTTTTGGTGTGTTTGAATTCAATGGCATGCCCTTTGAGTTGTGCAATGCCCCAGTACAGTTCAGGAATGCATGTTCCATGGAGTGCAAGTTTGGAGACTGTCGCTATAAATCACACATTTACACCGAAGGCCCTGCACTTGCAGAGACACCTTGCCAAGCCCTCAAGGTCGCTACGACAACAAGCATTTCCTTTTACTGTAAACACACCATTGTCATCTACAGTATTCACCTTTATTGATTCAAGGTTACACAGTATTCAAGAATTCACATTGTATTCACAGAATTCACATTGTATTCACAGAATTCACATTGTATTCACAGAATTCACATTGTATTCACAGAATTCACATTGCCATGAACCAAGCAGCACAATATCTCTCTGACCTGAGTTGGGACTTCCTGGATAAATAAACATATAAAAATAATGAGCATTTTATATTGTAATGGTATTTGTTCTGCAACATGCTATGGATGAAGGACAAAAAAACAACTCCTTATTCACTTGGGCACACTAGTGGACAAAACAGTATGCCCACTACAGTAACTACTGCAGTACCTAACTAGGCCTACTGCAGTACTGCTACAGTAACTACTGCAGTACATTACTAGGCTTACTGCAGTACCGCTACAGTAACTACTGCAATACATTACTAGGCCTACTGCAGTACTTTACTAGGCTTACTGCAGTATCGCTACAGTAACTACTGCAGTACATTACTAGGTCTAGTGTAGTACTTTACTAGGCTTTTTTAATTTTTAATTTTTAATTTCACCTTTATTTAACCAGGTAGGCTACTGCAGTACTTTACTAGACTTACTGCAGTACCACTACAGTAACTACTGCAGTACCTTACTAGGCCTACTGCAGTACCACTACAGTAGCTACTGCAGTACCTTACTAGGCCTACTGCAGTACCGCTACAGTAACTACTACAGTACCTTACTAAGGCTTACTGCAGTACCGCTACAGTAACTACTACAGCACCTTACTAAGGCTTACTGCAGTACCGCTACAGTAACTACTATAGTACCTTACTAAGGCTTACTGCAGTACCGCTACAGTAACTACTGCAGTACCTTACTAAGGCTTACTGCAGTACCGCTACAGTAACTACTACAGTACCTTACTAGGCTTACTGCAGTACCACTACAGTAACTACTACAGTACCTTACTAAGGCTTACTGCAGTACTGCTACAGTAACTACTACAGTACCACTTAAAGCCTGTCTGGTTGGATGGTTGTCTCAACAACACTGCCCAGATGTGAGTGTGAAACACTGGGAGGTGTTGTGTTCATTCAGCTCAAACTGAAAATAGAGGCTGCTGACAGCAGCACCGTACAAGCTCCATTAACTCAGCCGCTTTAGTGTGCGTGTGTGTGTGTGTCATTACACCCATAGGGGGATTAGCCCACGAAGGTAACACACAGAACACACACAGAGGGAGGAGCTGATCTTCTAAGAACACTCATTAACCTATGGTTCTCTCATTCTCCACTCTGCCCCAAATGCTGTTTATTTTGCGCTTCAGATAACCTTTGTGTGCCAGCAGGATTACAGCTTAAAGCAACTCCAATATTATTAATAATGTTATAGCTACGGTCCGGTTTATGTAAGGTTTACAAGGTCTTTCATGCCAGACTCTCACATAGCAATACTTACAGGAATTTGTATTTATATATTAAAGCTACATGCCGGTTTATGGAAGGTTACATTGAGTCTTTATCACACGACTTTCATTCTACATATACAGTAGCTAGCACCAGACTTCCAATACAGTTTAAGACAACATCCAAAGCTTACATGCTAGTATTATTCATGTTATAGCTATGGGCCGGTTCATGTAAGGTTAGCCTATAGTCCATCCAACCAATGCTTACATAAGATAAGAGAATTACTTTACTATTCCCATGTCGACATTTTGTTTGTGGCTCTGTGTACATTAACACATACAGTATCATTAAGCATACAAAAGACAATACAAATACAGACAAATACAAAGAGAATTAAACAACACAGGAAGACAAACAATATCAACAATCGAAAACAAAACGGCACAACGCAAACACATAAGCCCCGCGGGTCATCACAGTGTAGCTCCCTGAAATTAGAATCAAGCTTCTATAGCCAACAGCCTTGGTTAACATGGATGATAACGGTCTGGTGATAACTAAGAGATTACAGAGAGGAGGAACTACAATGCAGGCCTCTACTGTAGGGTTCTTCCTTCAACTGCGGACTAGGTGAAAAATCGGTCGATGTGCCCTTGAGCAAGGCACTTAACCCTAATTGCTCAGTCGTTGTGGATAAGAGCATCTGCTACATGACTAAAATGTCAAATGCAATGACTCAGCAGAAAGGGGTAGAGAAAAGCTAATGGTCAGTACGTCCGACACCCTGACCTTTCATTCACAATATTATTTCTCTCACGTCCACCCCCGGACCACCTGCTGCAGTCAGGGTCAATGTAGAGGCAGGGCCACTTGCTCTTCAGACAACCACAGCTGAGGAAGAGAGGAAACGAATACAGGGCGAAGACTGAGAATGGCACATCAACACCAGAAAAGAGTTACGTGATACTGTTATACTGCATTGAGGAGGCACTCTTCAGATAACTATAGGGATGGAGAGACTACAGGGTGAGGGTATGTTTGAGACAGTCTGAGAATAACATACCAGTAACACATTTAGGAGGTCCTCTTCTGTTAAATATAGTGGAGGAAGAGAGAGAGAGACTTGAGCTGAGAGAGGATGAGAATGACACACCATCAGTAAAGAGTTATGTGACCCTGTGATAGTGCATCGAGGAGGACAGGTGATATACTCGAGTTCAATGTGATACTGTGATATTGCATTGAGAATGACACACCATCAGTGGAGAGCTATGTGACATCAATTGAAGAGTGCATTTATGAGGTGAGAGTATAGTATAATTGCTTAAGACCCAATGTGGATGGATGATGGAGCAAACCCTAATAAAAGCCAGCATGCCTTGACCCTTAACCCCTGACCCCAGTCCCAACTGAGCTCTAACCTCTAGTAAGGCTATAGGCCCAGAGCAATGCATGCAGTATGGTCTAGGTCCTCCAACCTCTGTCTCTTATACAGTGCCTTCAGAAAGTATTCACACCCTGTAACGATTCTCATTGGTGGAAGGAGAGGAGGACCAAAATGCAGCGTGGTAAGTGTTCGTCATATTTTAATTGAAAAACTGAACACTACACAAAAAAAAACCAAAGAGAAAACGAAACAGTTCTGCCAGGTGAACAGACACTAAACAGAAAGTAAACACCCACAACCAAAATGGGGAAAACAGGCTACCTAAGTATGATTCTCAATCAGAGACAACGAACAACACCTGCCTCTGATTGAGAACCATACTAGGCCAAACACATAGAAATATAACAACATAGAAAAAAGAACATAGACTACCCACCCCGACTCACGCCCTGACCAACCTAACACAAAGACATAAAAAAAGGAACTAAGGTCAGAACGTGACACACCCCTTGATTTTTTCCACACTTTGTTGTGTTAAAAAGTGGGATACAAATGTATTTAATTGTATTTTTTTTACAACGACCTACACAAAGTAATGTCAAAGTGGAAGAACAATTCAAACATTTGAAATTTGTATTAATAGAAAATAAAACACTAATATATCTTGATTAGATAATTATCCAACCCCCTGAGTCAATATGCTAGAATCACCTTTGAGTCATTCTGGGTAAGTCTGGGTAAGAGCTTTGCACACCTGGATTGTACAATATCCTTGCCAATGACGAGCATACTGATAACATGATGTAGCCACCACCATGCTTGTAAATGTGAAAATATGAAGCTTGGTACTCAGTAATGTGTTGCGTTGGATTTGCCCCAAACATAGCACTTTGTACTCAGGACAAAAAGTACATTTCCTTGCCACATTCTTTTGCAGTATTACATTAGTGCCTTAATGCAAACAGAATACAGTGCCTTGCGAAAGTATTCGGCCCCCTTGAACTTTGCGACCTTTTGCCACATTTCAGGCTTCAAACATAAAGATATAAAACTGTATTTTTTTGTGAAGAATCAACAACAAGTGGGACACAATCATGAAGTGGAACGACATTTATTGGATATTTCAAACTTTTTTAACAAATCAAAAACTGGAAAATTGAGCGTGCAAAATTATTCAGCCCCTTTACTTTCAGTGCAGCAAACTCTCTCCAGAAGTTCAGTGAGGATCTCTGAACATATCTTTATGTTTGAAGCCTGAAATGTGGCAAAAGGTCGCAAAGTTCAAGGGGGCCGAATACTTTCGCAAGGCACTGTACATGTTTTGGAATGTTTTTTTTTCTTCTGTACAGGCTTCCTTATTTTCCCTCACTCATGAAGTTAGTATTGTAGAGTCACTACAATGTTGATCAATTCCTCAGTTTTCTCCTAGCACAGCCATTAAACTCTGTAACTGTTTCAAAATCACCATTGGCCTAATAGTGATTTCCCTGAGTGGTTTCCTTCCTCTCTGGCAACTGAGTTAGGAAGAATGCCTGTATCTTTGTAGTGACTGCGTGTATTGGGACACCACCCGAAGCGTAATTAATAAGTTCACCATGCTCAAAGGGATATTATATGTCTGCTTTTTTTGTTGCCCATCTACCAATAGGTGCCCTTCTTCGCATTGGATCAACCTCCCAATGAATTGTCATGCAAATGTTTATTCTTGAACTTATTTAGGCTTGAAAATAACAAAGGGGTTGAATACTTATTGACTCAAGACATTTCAGCTTTTTTATTACATTTTATAAACATTTCTAAAAACATCATTCTAATTTGATACGTATGGGGTATTGTGTGTAGATCAGTGACACAATATCTCAATTTAATCAGGCTTAAATTTAGGCTGAAACACAACAAAATGTGGAAAAGGTCAAGGGGTGTAAATACTTTCTGAAGGCATTGTATATGCCTATTTACCCACCCTAACTCCCTCAATCAATAAAATTGATATATACATCATTTTATACCCCCTTTTTACCACCAATTTTGTGATATCCAATTGCGATCCAATTATGATCGTCTCATCGCTAAAACTCCCCAACGGGCTCGGGAGAGGTGAAGGTCGAGTCTTGCCTCCTCCCAAACATGACCCGCCAAACCGCTCTTCTTAACACCTGCCCGCTTAATCCGGAAGCCAGCAGCACCAATGTGTTCGGAGGAAACACTGTTCAACTAATGACCGAAGTCAGCCTGCAGGTGCCCGGCATGCCACAAGGAGTCACTAGAGCGCGATGAGCCAAGTAAAGCTCCCCCGGCCAAACCCAAACCCAAAGCAGGACTATGCTGGTCCAATTGTGCACCACCCTATGGGACTCCCGGTCACGGCCGGTTGTGACAGACTGGGATCGAACCTGAGTCTGTACTGATGCCTTAGACCGCTGCGTCACTCGGGAGGCCAATAAAATGTATTTATAAAGCCTTTTTTACATTAGCAGTTTGTCACAAAGTGATTTACAGTAACCTGACCTAGACTCCAAAGAGCAAGCAGAAGCACAGTGGCATTGGGGAAATAAAAACATCCTACTGTGAATAACCTCACATACTGTAGATCCCTTAAATTAAAATCTGGATCCCAAAGCCAGTTTCACTGAGTTTCTTCATTCTTCCCCTCTAAATCAGGGACGGATTTAGACCTGGGACACCAGGTGGGTGCATTTAATTATCAGGTAGAACAAAAACCAGCAGACTCTGGACCTCGTAGGGTGAGACCGGAATACCCCTGTTGTAGATGGATACCTCTGGCTGACACTAAGTCAAGAAGGTTAATAATAATGCATAGGATTTGTATTTCTAAACGTAAAAAACAAACACTTATTGACTTGTTTCAGGCAAGATGTCTTTGAGAAGAGTGGAGGTGATTTAAGCACAACCGAGCAAGGAAAAACAGTGAAAATGCTTTAAAGTCACAAATGTTAGTGAAAGCAATTTCCCTGTAAAGATAACGAGGATGAGAAAAGACAAAAGAGCGTAGCTTAATTGACACAGACCATCCATTCACCTAATTGCAGTTATAGCAATAGTATCATCAATGGAAAACACTGGCGTGGTGACCTGAATCCCAAAAGACTAACATATTTGGGTCAACATATCCACTGTCAATGGATACATAACTCCAAAACCTAGCCTAGATAACAGTCCTCTCCTCCCACTGCCAAGATATATGATTTTGTACTGAATGGCAGGTATTAAAGGGGCTTTGGGAGATTGGTGTTATCGCCATGCTGTAAAGTTGTGCAGTGGACTATGACGTCTGTGACAGCCCTAGTGACACACAAACACCCAACTGCATTTACCTGTAACAGGAGTGTTTGCTCATTTTGGTAGTGTCAACATTAGCAGAGGAGTGGAGGGGTAGTCAGTGTATGTAACGCATGGTAATCCCACTGCTGTGTTTTGTAAGCAAATCATTATCAAGCCTATTAATAGCACACTGCGGGTTTCTCATTCTAACACAGCTTCTTGTAGAACAGTCTTTGTGTTGTGTGCGTCCCAAATGGCGCCATATTCCCTTTATAATGCACTGCTATGGGCCCTGGTCAAAAAAGTATGTTGTATAGGAAATGGGTATGATTTGGGACGCAGCCGTTCATTGTATAAGAACCCACTGATAACCCAATGAAACAAAAAAGTAATACATATTGACAATAAATCCACTTAAACATATACTGACTCCTACGAACAGGTTCAATTGACTCCATTGCTCCTTCTAGACAAGTCCTGCACTGTTTAATCACTCTGTATAAAACCAATAGCAAAGTCATTCTAAATAAATTATTTTACTTTGCAACTTAACTCGTACTAAAGGCACAAAAACATCTACAAATGTACAATACTTTCTGACCTACATTAACTCATAGTGAAGGTTTAGTTGTAGCAACACAATTGTAGATGAGTTGTGTTTCGACAGTGATGCTGCAGTGACACTGAGGTGATGGATGGACTTGACAGGCTCCAAGTACTTTCAACAGCCTCCACCTCTCCACCAACCAGACAGTCAACATAATGAGATTCCGGTTCCAACCTTTCACTCTGAGAGACAAAGTAGGGTTTTTTACAAGAGAGTGGTGTCATCAACACTTGATTTATTGCTTGAACGTCACCATGCAGAGTACAGACTTTGACTACTTTCTATGGAGACAGTGTTTGCATCCCAAATGGCACCCTATGTTTCCTGGTCAAAAGTAGTGCACTACATGGGAAAATAGCGTGCCATTTGCGACACATCCAGTCTCTCTTTCAGTGAGCTGGCTGGCTTTCTGATAACAATTGAGTGGTGAAAATGGTCTGTACGAAGCTCCAACATGCAGGAACCAACCCAGAGGCTGTTGCTTTTTCAAGAGAATAGAATACACGTTATGCTCCACTGGTTTTCCTTTGATAACCAAATTAACCTTAAATGAATTCGTAACAGGCTATTATTACTAATGTGCAACCGTTCTCCGTGTGAATGTTGCTAGCTGTAGCTGACTGTTTATCAGAATTGATGTAGAAAACGCCTCAGGAGATTGGATGTTTCGCTTTTCAGATTTATTCCCCCAACTTCGCTCGGGTATCTAAACCCAATTGTCTGATACAGGGTCATGGGATTGCTGTGCGGAAATAGCGGAGAAATTGAGCAATTACATACAGAACATTGATATCACCTGAAGTAGAATGGGTTCAGAGGTTTTAAGGTTTGGAGTTGCAGGTGAGTGAACCGTGAAACAACTGGGATTCCCTCACTCATACATAGGTTTCTGCCAAAAAACTAAAACAACAAACCCTCAGCTCCTCATAGAAAGGGTTTTAGTGATAAATGATCAGATGGTCATGTACAGGTAGAGATATTGGTGTGCAAAAGAGCAGAAAAGTAAATAAATAAAAACAGTATGGGGATGAGGTAGGTGAAAATGGGTGGGCTATTTACCAATAGACTATGTACAGCTGCAGCGATCGGTTAGCTGCTCAGATAGCTGATGTTTGAAGTTGGTGAGGGAGATAAAAGTCTCCAACTTCAGCGATTTTTGCAATTTGTTCCAGTCACAGGCAGCAGAGTACTGGAACGAAAGGCGGCCAAATGAGGTGTTGGCTTTAGGGATGATCAGTGAGATACACCTGCTGGAGCGCGTGCTACGGATGGGTGTTGCCATCGTGACCAGTGAACTGAGATAAGGCGGAGCTTTACCTAGCATGGACTTGTAGATGACCTGGAGCCAGTGGGTCTGGCGACGAATATGTAGCGAGGGCCAGCCGACTAGAGCATACAAGTCGCAGTGGTGGGTGGTATAAGGTGCTTTAGTGACAAAACGGATGGCACTGTGATAGACTGCATCCAGTTTGCTGAGTAGAGTGTTGGAAGCCATTTTGTAGATGACATCGCTGAAGTCGAGGATCGGTAGGATAGTCAGTTTTACTACGGTAAGCTTGGCGGCGTGAGTGAAGGAGGCTTTGTTGCGGAATAGAAAGCCGACTCTTGATTTGATTTTCGATTGGAGATGTTTGATATGAGTCTGGAAGGAGAGTTTGCAGTCTAGCCAGACACCTAGGTACTTATAGATGTCCACATATTCAAGGTCGGAACCATCCAGGGTGGTGATGCTAGTCGGGCATGCGGGTGCAGGCAGCGAGCGGTTGAAAAGCATGCATTTGGTTTTACTAGCGTTTAAGAGCAGTTGGAGGCCACGGAAGGAGTGTTGTATGGCATTGAAGCTCGTTTGGAGGTTAGATAGCACAGTGTCCAATGACGGGCCGAAAGTATATAGAATGGTGTCGTCTGCGTAGAGGTGGATCATGACTGTCAAACAAGGTCAGACGATCCAACATGTCTGACAGATAGAGGTACAGGTAACTCCCAAATTAATGGAAACACTTGAGTAAATGAGGAAGACAATGTATATTGAAAGCAGGTGCTTCCACACAGTTGTGGCTCCTAAGTTAATTAAGCAATTAAAATTCCATACTGCTTAGGGTCATGTATAAAAATGCTGAGCAGGTCATTATTTTGTCTACCATGTCTATGCACCCATAGGATGACAATGCTTCCATCCACAGGGTACAAGTGGTCACTGAATGGTTTGATGAGCATGAAAACAGTGCAAACCATATGCCATGGCTGGCTCAGTCACCAGATCTCAATTCAATGTAATACATATGGGAGGTTCTGGAGCGACAGCGTTTTCCACCACCATCAACAAAACACCAAATTATGGAATTTCTCAAGGAAGAATGGTGTCGCATCCATCCAATAGAGTTCCAGACACTTGTAGGATCTATGCCAAGGTGCACTGAAGCTGTTCTGGCTCGTGTTGGCACAAGGCCCTATTAAGACACTTTATGTTGGTGTTTCCTTTATTTTCGCAGTTACCTGTAGATCAAGAAACAAATAATTGACAATTCAACATGAAGAAATAATACTGAGTGACTAACGCTCCCTCATTTCAACAGAGATCTGGCTTAGCTATAAAATGGGGGACACCAACTAACACACGGAAATAGCAACATTTGCCAATGATTAACGGCACATGCTACTTCCATAGACTTTCAAGTTCCATCATTGTCTTAGGCAATACTCTAAAGGAGCATATACCGGTAGATGAATCCTATCTGTATTTGTCTATCTCTTCCCAACATGACCTTCAGCTCAATAGGGGTAATGCCTTGTGACAGATTCACATCCTTCAACATCATCCCATCCAAGATGGCAGGCGGAGAGGCTGAATGTACACATGTCATCATCAAGCCCTGTGATGTAATCATGTCACAGACACAGGGAGGCGAGCTGCCCTCTGCCTGAAAGCACACACACAAACACACACACCATAACAGACTGATTGTTTGTGTCTAAGTCTGTCAAGAGGGACAGAGTGTCGTTGTTTAATGCTAATATCCTTTCTAACCGAGACTGACTGACAACAAGGAGCCTTATCACAACTCTCTGCAGGAAGTGACTCCTCTGGAATTTGTTGATGGTGAGTGCGTGTATCCTTCTCCTCATCAAATGCCTTCATTCACCTGAAACCACCAGCAGTAGCAGCTACTGATGAGGTTCATTTTGTTATACCAGGTAGATGGCTATCCCAGAGACACAGAGAGAGAGACAGAGAGAGAGACAGAGAGAGACACAGAGAGAGAGAGAGAGACAGAGAGAGAGAGAGAGAGAGACAGAGAGAGAGAGAGAGAGAGAGACAGAGAGAGAGAGTGATAGGCAAGCAGCTCCGATGGAGGTATGGAGCCGAGAGTGGGAAGGAAGACATGACGTCTCTCAAATTGTGATACATAAACAACAACAACCTGATGACACGATGCGGGTCGGGGACAACCTACCTAACATACTATTTCCACCTGTTAACAGACATATAAACTCAGATATATATGGACATAACAAATGGATGCGCACACATAATCAGAAGTACAGGTGGATCCTACAGCGTGAGCACCAGAAGCCGCCCACCAGTAGCCAGTTAGTGCTTTGACACACACACACTTGCACTCAGAGACGAGTCAATGTCTACCCACGCTGACGCATGAAACAAGACAAACTCACCGCAAAAACAGTATCAGTATGGCACTCTGGTTGATTCACTCTTCCTTGAACCTACATTCTGATTACAGCCGCAAAGACCTTAGCCTACCTCCTCTTTCTCCTTACAAGCCCAGCTTGCTGTACCAAGAAAAGCATTCAAGCCTATGATGTATCCATCCACTCCTACACACTGACCCCCCATAGAGCTTCCTCACCTGGGCCAGGCCTGGCGCAGACCAGGTGAGGTATAGCAGAGGTGGTATGGGATATCCTTGTGTATTTAACAATGTGACAAGGATACATTATTTTAAGCTTTGTCATTGTTAAAATAGGCCTACAAATTTTCTCTACAAAATGAACACTCACACAAGTGATAGGACACTAACGTCCATTCAGATATTCAGCTATTCTAATAACCGTGCCCATCCCTAGTTCGGAGTGGCTCACCATTCTCAAACCAGATCCCGCATGATTGTGGAAGGCTGGAATATGTCACCAGTTCCCCTCCTTCTCCGTCCAGTGACACAAACAGACCTTCCTCCCTGAACGATGACCAGTTCATCCAAAACAGCCTCTGGTTGGTAGCCACACGGCAAGCGGCACTGCAAGCCAAACGGGAGGAAAAATAAGAAGCTTTCTCCTCCTCTCTTCTTTCAAAGTAATCCTCCACAGGTCTCAGTGCTGCTGACGCTGTTCAGTCCGCTCGATTCAGCCGCGGTAAATGATATGGGGGCAGGAGGCAGATATGGCTGGGTGACAGGAGGAGTGAGAGGAGGAAGAGGAAGAGGGGAAGGAGGTGGAGGAGGAAGGCACCCAGGCAGCATTCACTGTGTCACTAGGGAAAGAGAAAGGGACACCGAGGTGACATTCCCTCGGATGGCTTCATGCATCCTCAGACAGTTGGCCAGCTATCTCTTTCCAAAAAAAGAAGACCTTTCCTAAGCAGCAGAGGCGAAGACGGACCATTAGATGGATTGCGAGCTCATTCGTGTCCGTGACTAGCGCTTAGAGGTGTTATGTATGGATGTGAGAGGCGCTGATAGTTCCATGGTAGCAGGGAGCCCAGGTCTCCTCTCTACACCAGCAGATGAATGGCGCAGTGCTGCTGTTGTCATGACAACCACCAGGGAGGACAGGGAGGGAGGAGGAGGGTATGGATAGATGGAAAGAGAGAAAAAAATGTAATAAAGAGGAGAAGGGAGTGAGGGAGGGTCGTATTAAAGGGACCCTTTCACAGTTTATAGTGGTGAGAAGCTTTGGGGACAGATCTGGGTAAAAACAAAAGCAGGATCATCTGCAGGGAGATAGGGTCTCTCTGTGAAAATATTACTCAACCTCCTCTTGGGCCCGAGCCTCCCTGCACCCGCCTGTCTGTCCTTGTCTTACCCTTGAAACTCATGGACCTTCAACCGCAGCCATTTTTATAGATATTCTCTATTTTCTCCTTCTTCTCATGCATCCTTGGTCTCAGTTACTTCCTTCCTTTCTCCCTCTCTGGCTGGTGTGATTACATGGGATTGAAATAGATTAAATTACGGGATGGGGATGCTGTGATGTTGGCGTAAAGATGTGCAGGAAACTTAGACCGATATGTTGATTGGATCTGGTCCTCCGTGACAGTCAACATTTTGTGATTTCAATTCTAGTTGTGTTTCTTTCTCCCCCTACCCTTCTCTCTCTCTGTCTCTCAATAAGCCATAATCATTATTATGTTTTCTGTTCTTGTCAGACGTAGCAGCAAAGTTCTAAAAGAGAATTGGAAAGCGAAATTCAGAACCTTTACTGAAAATGTGTATTTTGTATTTAATATAGATCCCCATTAGCTGCCAAGGCATCAGCTACTCTTCCTGGGGTCCGGCAAAATTAACGCAGTTATACAATTTAAAAAACATTACAATATATTCAGAACAGATTTCACACCACACTGAGTGCCCTCAGGCCCCTAATCCACTATCACATACAGTGGGGAGAACAAGTATTTGATACACTGCTGATTTTGCAGGTTTTCCTACTTACAAAGCATGTAGAGGTCTGTCATTTTTATCATAGGTACACTTCAACTGTGAGAGACGGAATCTAAAACAAAAATCCAGAAAATCACATTGTATGATTTTTAAGTAATTCATTTGCATTTTATTGCATGACATAAGTATTTGATACATCAGAAAAGCAGAATTTAATATTTGGTACAGAAACCTTTGTTTGCAATTACAGAGATCATACGTTTCCTGTAGTTCTTGACCAGGTTTGCACACACTGCAGCAGGGATTTTGGCCCACTCCTCCATACAGACCTTCCCCAGATCCTTCAGGTTTCGGGGCTGTCGCTGGGCAATAAAGACTTTCAGCTCCCTCCAAAGATTTTCTATTGGGTTCAGGTCTGGAGACTGGCTAGGCCACTCCAGGACCTTGAGATGCTTCTTACGGAGCCACTCCTTAGTTGCCCTGGCTGTGTGTTTCAGGTCGTTGTCATGCTGGAAGACCCAGCCACGACCCATCTTCAATGCTCTTACTAAGGGAAGGAGGTTGTTGGCCAAGATCTCGCAATACATGGCCCCATCCATCCTCCCCTCAATACAGTGCAGTCGTCCTGTCCCCTTAGCAGAAATGCATCCCCAAAGAATGATGTTTCCACCTCCATGCTTCATGGTTGGGATGGTGTTCTTGGGGTTGTACTCATCCTTCTTCTTCCCCCAAACACGGCGAGTGGAGTTTAGACTAAAAATCTCTATTTTTGCCTCATCAGACCACATGACCTTCTCCCATTCCTCCTCTGGATCATCCAGATGGTCATTGGCAAACCTCAGACGGGCCTGGACATGCACTGGCTTGAGCAGGGGGACCTTGTGCGCGCTGCAGGATTTTAATCCATGACGGCGTAATGTGTTACTAATGGTTTTCTTTGAGACTGTTGTCCCAGCTCTCTTCAGGTCATTGACCAGGTCCTGCCGTGTAGTTCTGGGCTGATCCCTTACCTTCCTCATGATCATTGATGCCCCACGAGGTGAGATCTTGCATGGAGCCCCAGACCGAGAGTGATTGACCGTCATCTTGAACTTCTTCCATTTTCTAATAATTGTGCCAACAGTTGTTGCCTTCTCACCAAGCTGCTTGCCTATTGTCCTGTAGCACATCCCAGCCTTGTGCAGGTCTACAATTTTATCCCTGATGTCCTTACACAGCTATCTGGTCTTGGCCATTGTGGAGAGGTTGGAGTCTGTTTGATCGAGTGTGTGGACAGGTGTCTTTTATACAGGTAACGAGTTCATCACAAATAATTTCATATTCAAACATTTAAATTGAACAACAATTCCATCGGAATCCAATTAACTCTGATGTGTAGACTTTCCACTGTAGAATTTATGTCATCTTATCTTTGATGAGAATGTCTCAGATGACATCATATTCATTAAGTACCACCGCATATGTTCAATTGGCCGGATTACCAGAATATAGTTAATTTCCCCCCACCTTCTGATGTTCCCAGAATCTCTATGTTAACCAAAGGGGTTTGCGAATGTAACATCAGTAGGGTAGAGAGAGAAAAAAGAGGGAAAGAGGTATTTATGTCTGTCATAAACCTATCCCCAGGCCAACGTCATGACACCAGACTCTAGCATATTGTATTGAGCTGTAATTCTACCCTTACCATGACAATGGGTTGAGATCGTATTTTCTAAAGTGGACAAAAGGGGTTCTGAAGGGGCAGCCGTCAGGAAGCTCCTTAGCTGTAAATACATATTTTTAAAACTAATTCTAGGAATGTCACATTTTGCTATGAGTTCTTCAAATGACATAAAAACACCTTCTTTATAAAGGTCTCAAACTTTCCTTAAACACTTGCTGGAAACCCAGATCAGCTCTCCCAGGAGTGAAACTGTGGTTTACCCAGATAGGACTAAAACATGACATAGAATGCGTTTCATCAAGGAACTTCCACACCTCATACCAAACGTTGATCATATTAAAAACATGTTTTTTTGTGTGTCTTGATATCAGCTGAGTAAATGTAGAGGCTAACAGGGGTGACAACTGAAGACATTTCCATCTTCATCCACGAAGAGAGAGACTTGGAGGTAAAATAGTACATAGCAGTGCGAAGCTGAGCTGCCCAGTAGTACCACTAGATATTAGGCAAATGGAGCCCCCCTCTATCATACGGTAGGTACAATAAGGACAAGCGGACTCTGGGACGTCTGTTATTCCAGATACATATAGTGAACATCTTTTTAAGCCTTTGTAAAGAGGGATGGTGGCTGTGGCAAGGGAATGTTCTGAAATAGATACAACAGTTTTGGGAGGACATTCATTTTCAGAATGTTAATCCGGACAATTAAAGATATAGGTAAAGATGACCATCATCTACCTGAATCTACGACAGGGTCATAGTTAGTTGAGACTATGCAGTCAATCTCTGGCATAATACGAATGCAGAGATACGTAAAGCATTCCGTTGCATTCAAAAAACAAGTCAGAGGTGTAGGTCTATGACTTTCCTCCTCTAGCATCATAACTGAGGATTTTACATGATTTATTTTGTATCCCGAGGACACACCGACCTCTTTGATTAGGTCCAGAAGTGCGGGTATGGAATTGCACAAGTCTGTAAGAAACAAAATGACCGTCTGCAGTGAGCCAGAATATAAGACCACCTAGTCTGATCTAGTCTCCTATAGGACTAAATAGAACAAACCCTCACCAGGATGTTCCTGGGTGTAAAAAGAAAAGTTTCCTGGTACATAAAGTTATAATAAGGCTAGGCCTACTTGTAAACTGGCCCTGTTATTATAGTTCAATAGACAGTGCTACTATGTTACTAGATACATTATAACACGGTGAACTGGCTCAAACTTTAAATACCTGTTTAGACAAAACCACGAGGTGCATTTTATCTTTGAAAAAATAAGAATGAATTCTACTGCTTACATGAGTTACTTGATGTGAAATAGAGTTCCATGTAGTCGTGGCTCTATGTTTTACTGTGCGCCTCCCATAGTTTGCTCTGGACTTGGAGACTGTGACGAGACCTCTGGTGGTATGTCTTGTGGGGTATGCATGGGTGTCTGAGCTGTGTGCTAGTCGATTAAACAGACAGCTCAGTGCTTTCAACATGTCAATACCTCTCACAAATACAAGAAGTGATGAAGTCAAACTTTCCTCCACTTTGAGCCAGGAGAGATTGACATGCATATTATTCATGTTAGCTCTCTGTGTATATCGAAGGACCAGCAGTGCTACTTAAGAATGTTCAAGTTTCATCTTAAACATAAGACATCTTCAACATAAGACAAACTGTCTTAAACATAAAGACCAACTAGCAGACCAAAACATTTAGCTAAGCAGGCTAATTTATCATCTGTAAAACTCATAGACCTATTATATCTAGCTGGTCCCAGCTAAATCTGGAATACGACTAGCAGACAATGACTTGCTCGTCTATTTACAACCACCAAGTTTTCTTGGTAATCTAGTGGCCAATAAAAGCTCCCTTGTCTACAAATAAAAAATATAAAATTCAGTTTGTTTGCTATGCATAGTCTATCTGCACCTCAATAGACTTCCATCTTCCAGTCATTTATATTTTGGTATTCCAAAAGACAAACAAATCAAAAAAATATATATTTGTCACATGCTCCAAATACAACATAGACCCTACCGTGAAGTGCTTACTTAGGAGCCAGTATTGACCTACCCTTTGAGCTTACTGAAGTAGACTCAGTGGATGGCATGATCTGAAAACCACAGGTTTATTAGATTGATATCTGCTAAACGATAACCACCAAGTGTGTCTGACTTGGCACCTTTTATGAAGCAATACTATTAATCAAAGCCGTATAGTTTAAAACAAAAGTATTGCACTATATAGGGATGAAGGTGCCAATCCAGACGCATGCACTCATTTCCTCAGTCAGTATTGATGCGCTCAGGTCCACTGGTTGTTATGACATTATATTTTTCCTTTTCAATTACCTTCTCAATCATTTAGCCTTTTCTGCATTTTTTTACAACTGTGAAAGGTCAGAGGATCTGAAAATGTCATATTTCCATTTGACGGAACAAATGACTGTACGTGTCCGGGACAGAGGGGAGGGGGGAAGGGTTATAGTGGGACATGCAGATTGTGCATAAACATGCATAAAGATGGCAGAATTCAGATCTGACGTTATTATTTTAGCACTATCCACTGAGTTTTTAAACTATGGCGCACGTATGGTTCAATGTGCCAATAAATCAGTACAATCTACTTTTTCGGGTTTTAAAATTGCCGGCATCTTGAAGCTAAAATTCGGATTGTGTGTACTCTGCTAATGACCATACAAAAAAAGAGTAATGGAGCGCAATGTACAATACGGCGAACTAAGCAAAACAAGGAATTTGTGGTAGGCGCATGGGGGTAAGTGCATCTTTATGCACCTCCGCTATTGGAGAAGTATGGGCCCTGGGAGCTGAGCCGAGTGTGTAAAGAGATTTGGAGAGGAGGAGGAGATTGAAATGTATAAATGTCAGTCTTCATCTCAGCATTAGCCACACAGAGATGATTATATTTTTCCAACACTCCTAGGCCCAAGCTAGGCCTGCAGTACAGCACAATACAGTAATTTAACACATGCTTACCACACACTTCTACACTGGGCTCAATGTACAGCATGGGTGGATTTCCCAAATCTGAAAGCCACTCCTGTACAATAATATATCTTTAAACGTAAAACTGCAATGCAATACAATACAGTGGAGGCAGGATGAGTAGAACAGACAATGGAATTCAGATACACTAATAATAGCATTATAATTGTAGTGAGGGTGGGAGAGCAGTGAGGTTTGAAGGGCAAATGCACAAATGTTCCATCTTACGTGGAAATCCATGTTAAAGTAAAAAGGAAACGGTAATCAACACTAATCGTTTTGATCTCTAGCTGTTCTAAATTAGGGGGAAGCAGTCAGATGCAAAAAGAGAGATGTTGAAATAATGCCTTTAAACGTTTCACAGTCAAGTAATCAGCTTGTTGTGGCTCTACAGTGCATCCCAAATTGGAAACCTATTCCCTATAAAGTGCATTACCTTAGACCAGAGCACTATAGGAAATAGGGTGCCATTTGGGATGCAACCAACATCTCAGTAGAGACAGACAGACACTTCAGCTTATTAACCAACAAACAGCCATACAGACACTTCAAATCAAATCAAATTGTATTAGTCACATAAGCCAAAAAAAATAGGTGTAAACCTTACAGTGAAAAGCTTACTTACGAGGCCCTAACCAATAATGCAGTTTACATTTTTTAAATAATAACAATAATAAATACGGATAAGAATAAGAAATAAAAGTAACAAATAATTAAAGAGCAGCAGTAAAATAACAATAGCGAGACTATATACAGTGGCGTACTGGTGCAGAGTCAATGTGTGGGGGCACCGGTTAGTTGAGGTAATATGTACATGTAGGTAGAGTTATTAAAGTGACTATGTATAGATGATAACAACAGAGAGTAGCAGCGGTGTAGAAGAGGGAGGACAATGCAAATAGTCTGGGTAGCCATTTGATTAGGTGTTCAGGAGTCTTATGGATTGGGGGTAGAAGCTGTTTAGAAGCCTCTTGGACCTAGACTTGGCGCTCCGGTACCGCTTGCCGTGTGGTAGCAGTGTGGTAGCAGTCAATTACTAGTGTGGCTGGAGTCTTTGGCAATTTTTACAGCCTTCCTCTGACACCGCCTGGTATAGAGGTCCTGGATGGCAGGGAGCTTGGCCCCAGTGATGTACTGGGCCGTTCGAACTACCCCCTGTAGTGCCTTGCTGTCGGAGGCTTGGCAGTTGCCATACCAGGCAGTGATGCAACCAGTCATGCTCTCGATGTTGCACCTGTAGACACTTTTGAGGATCTGAGGACCCATGCCAGATCTTTTCAGTCTCCTGAGGGGGACTAGGTTTTGTCATGCCCTCTTCACGACTGTCTTGGTGTGCTTGGACCATGTTTGTTGATGATGTGGACACCAAGGAACTTGAAGCTCTCAATCTGCTCCACTGCAGCCTACCACTGTTGTGTCATCGGCAAACTTAATGATGGTGTTGGTGTCGTGCCTGGCCGTGCAGTCATGAGTGAACAGGGAGTACAGGAGGGGGCTGAGCACGCACCCCTGAGGGGCCCCTGTGTTGAGGATCAGTGTGGTGGACATGTTGTTACCTACCCTTACCACCTGGGGTTGGCCCATCAGGAAGTTTAGGATCCAGATGCAGAGGGATGAGCTTTGAAGACACTATGGTATTGAATGCTGAGCTGTAGTCAATGAATAGCATTCTCACATAGGTGTTCCTTTTGTCCTGGTGGGAAAGGGCAGTGTGGAGTGCAATAGAGATTGCATCATCTGTGGATCTGTTGGGGCGGTTTGCAAATTGGAGTGTGTCTAGGATTTCTGGGATAATGGTGTTGATGTGAGCCATGACCAGCCTTTCAAAGCAGTTCATGGCTACAGATGTGAGTGCTACGGGTCGGTAGTCATATAGGCAGGTTACCTTAGTGTTCTTGGGCACAGGGATATGGTGGTCTGCTTAAAACATGTTGGTATTACAGACTCGGACAAGGAGAGGTTGAAAATATCAGTGAAGACACTTGCCAGTTGGTCAGAGCATGCTCGCAGTACACATCCTGGTAATCCGTCTGGCCCAGCGACCTTGTGAATGTTGACCTGTTTAAAGGTCTTACTCCCATCGGCTGCGGAGAGTGTGATCACACAGTCTTCCGGAACAGCTGGTGCTCTCATGCATGTTCCAGTGCCATTTGCCTCGAAGCGAGCATTGAAGTAGTTTAGCTCATCTGGTAGGATCGTGTCACTGGGCAGCTCTCGGCTGTGCTTCCCTTTGTAGTCAGTAATGGTTTGCAAGCCCTGCCACACCCGACGTGCGTCAGAGCCGATGTAGTACGATTGGATCTTAGTCCTGTATTGACGCTTTGCCTGTTTGATGGTTTGTCGGAGGGCATAGTGGGATTTCTTATAAGCTTCCGGGGTTAAAGTCCCGCTCCTTGAAAGCGGCAGCTCAGTGCGGATGTTGCCTGGCTTTTGGTTGGGGTATGTACGTACAGTCACTGTGGGGACGACGTCATCGATGCACTTATTGATGAATCTGATGTGGTGTACTCCTCAATGCCATCGGAGGAATCCCGGGACATATTCCAGTCTGTGCTAGCAAAACAGTCCTGTAGCTTAGCATCTGCTTCATCTGACCACGTTTTTATTGATCTAGTCACTGGTGCTTCCTGCTTTGATTTTTGCTTGTTAGCAGGAATCAGGAGAATAGAATTTTGGTCAGATTTGCCAAATGGAGGGCGAGGGAGAGCTCTGTGTGTGGAGTAAAGGTGGTCCAGAGTTTTTTTCCCCTCTGGTTGCACATTTAACAGAAATTTGGTAAAAACGGATTTAAGTTTCCCCTGCATTAAAGTCCCCGGCTACTAGGAGCACCACTTCTGGTTGAACGTTTTTTTGTCGCTTATGGCAGAATACAGCTCATTCAATGCTGTCTTAGTGACAGCCTCTGACTGTGGTGGTATGGAAACAGCTACGAAAAATACAGATGAAAACTCTCTAGGTAGATAGTGTGGTCTACAGCTTATCATGAGATACTCTACCTCAGGCGAGCAATAGCTTGAAACTTCCTTAGATATCTTGCACCAGCTGTTATTTACAAAAATACATAGCCCGCCGCCCCATGTCTTACCAGACGTCGCTGTTCTATCCTGCAGGTCCAGAGTATAACCAATCACCTGTATGTTTATGGTATCTTCGTTCAGCCACAACTCCGTGAAGCATAATATATTACAGTTTTGAATGTCCCGTTGGTAGTTTAATCTTACACGTCGGTCATCTATTTTATTCTCCAAAGATTGCACGGGCCTGTTCCCGAGAAAGCAGTATGTCGTTCGCAACAGGCTAATGGATAAAAAGGATTCTGCCAGTCCATGGTGAGTAATCGAAGTCCTGACGTCAAAGTTATTTTCGGTCATAAGAGATGGTACTGGCAAAATTATGTACAATATAAGTTTAAAAAACAAGTTACAAAAAAATGCAAATAAACAAACTAAAAAACACAATCGGTGTGGAACATGTAAAACGTCTGCCTTCTTCTCAGGTGCCATTATTACTTATTAACCAACAAACAGCCAGACAGGCACTTCAGCTTATTAACCAACAAACAGCCAGACAGACACTTCAGTTTTTTAACCAACAAACTGTCAGTCAGTGATTACAAGTCATAAACCAGACTAATATATCACTGAGCGTGTGTATCGACTATTGTTAAAAAGGTCTCCTGGACAACTGCACTACACTAATTTAAGCCAGAAAACTCAGTAGGATATGAGCACGTCTTCTTGGGCATTTCATGGGTACTGCATGTGTTATCCATTTCATGTGTACTGCATGTGTTATCCATTTCATGGGTACTGCATGTGTTATCCATTTCATGTGTACTGCATGTGTTATCCATTTCATGGGTACTGCATGTGTTATCCATTTCATGGGTACTGCATGTGTTATCCATTTCATGGGTACTGCATGTGTTATCCATTTCATGGGTACTGCATGTGTTATCCATTTCATGGGTACTGCATGTGTTATCCATTTCATGGGTACTGCATGTGTTATCCATTTCATGGGTACTGCATGTGTTATCCATTTCATGGGTACTGCATGTGTTATCCATTTCATGGGTACTGCATGTGTTATCCATTTCATGGGTACTCATGTGTTATATCCATTTCATGTACTGCATGTATGTGTTATCCATTTCATGTTATCCATTTCATGGGTACTGTATGTGTTATCCATTTCATGTGTACTGTATGTGTTATCATTTCATTTCATGTGTACTGTACTGCATGTTATCCATTTCATGGGTACTGTATGTGTTATCCATTTCATGTGTACTGCATGTGTTATCCATTTCATGGGTACTGCATGTGTTATCCATTTCATGTGTACTGCATGTGTTATCCATTTCATGTGTACTGCATGTGTTATCCATTTCATGTGTACTGCATGTGTTATCCATTTCATGTGTATCAACTCCTCAGCCATTCCAGACTAAACCCAGACGCACATCACAGTGGACTAGCAGCAGTGGTGGGAGAGATCCAAGAACACAATAGCATAGCAGTGGAATGGAATCAATGCTGAGTGTTTGAAGCCCAAACAGACAGGTCACGACTCTAATCCGCTATAGTTAATGGATGTTGCTGTCTGCTGCCCCTTGTTCAGAACCCACCACCAGAGAGAACACACAGGTCAGGATGTTGCTGTCTGCTGCCCAGTGTTCAGAACCCACCACCAGAGAGAACAGACTGGTCAGGATGTTGCTGTCTGCTGCCCAGTGTTCAGAACCCACCACCAGAGAGAACAGGCAGGTCAGGATGTTGCTGTCTGCTGCCCAGTGTTCAGAACCCACCACCAGAGAGAACACACAGGTCAGGATGTTTCTGTCTGCTGCCCAGTGTTCAGAACCCACCACCAGAGAGAACACACAGGTCAGGATGTTTCTGTCTGCTGCCCAGTGTTCAGAACCCACCACCAGAGAGAACAGACAGGTCAGGATGTTTCTGTCTGCTGCCCAGTGTTCAGAACCCACCACCAGAGAGAACAGACAGGTCAGGATGTTGCTGTCTGCTGCCCAGTGTTCAGAACCCACCACCAGAGAGAACAGACTGGTCAGGATGTTGCTGTCTGCTGCCCAGTGTTCAGAACCCACCACCAGAGAGAACAGGCTGCTCTTGTGATCCTCTGGACCAAAGGCAGTGTGACATTTCCACACCAGCCGGAGGAATTGTGGCACCATGGTTGCCTTCCGAATGACACCCTATTCCCTTTATAGCGCACTACTTTTTACCAGGGCCCATAGGGAATAGGGTGGCATTTGGGATGCAGACCATGAAACCGCAGGCTCTGTAAAGGGGTATAGCCTTAGGCACCCTCTGGCAGCTCCCGTCCTCCTGCCTGCCTCTCCAATCCATTTCACAGGTTGGGTTCAGAGCAGCTGGGACCCCCTGGGTGAAACCTCCACGCAGGCAGAGAGAGCGGAGTGAGGAGAAGAGATTAAATCAGAAACTCATTGATTTCCTAAAAAGGTCAGCACTGCTTTCAGAGCATTGTCATTCTATCTGGAACAGTGAGGTTGAATAAGCCAATAAAACAGCTCTACTGCCTGCTAGCTCCTTACCAGCTCCCAGCTCCCTGAGGCCAATCAAGGCAGAGCAGGAGGGCTGGTGGTAGGGCTGAGGAGGAGAAGGGGGAGGATGCTGCTGCGGAGGGCTGGGGATAGCAGGGGAGGTCTGTGGAGGGAAAGAGAGGGAAGGGGGAGCGCGGGGGAAAGCAAATGAGGACTAGGTGAGAGCTGGGGAATACTTGGTGTGCAGGGGAGGGCTGGGTAAGACTGGTGAGAGCTGGGGAGAAAAGGAGAAAGGGAGGCCCTCCATGAGGGGATCAAGGTGCATCCAGCCAGGCTGAAGACCTGCTCTGATTGTGCCTGCTGCTGAAGCCTGCTGGTCCCTGCTGGGTGCTGGGAGGTGGAGAGGCTTTGATATGCATCCCAAATGGCACCCTATTGCCTGTATAGTGCACTACGAACCCTGTTCGAAAGTATTGCACTATAAAGGGAATAGGGTGCCATTTGGGATGAAGCCTGAGCCTCAGATGCCCATATTGTAACTTGGCACTGGCAGGCGGTGTAAAGGAGTGGCACTGGGTTGGATTAATTAAAGAGTGGGAAGAAGGCTGGGGTGCTCGGGACCATGCCCAATCTGGTGTTGTGGCTATGGACGCCCACATCTGACTTCGAGGCAGATTAAAAGGCAGAGAAAGACTATTTATTTATATTTTGCAAAACACATGAACAGGTGCGTAAGCTACACCCCAGAGGTGGTACATCTTTGCACTGGCACACATGCATGCAGCATGCTGATGCAGTTGGACTCATTGTGCAGAGGTAAAATAAAACGCATGAAAGTAGCAATGCAGCAGAGTTAGCACACAGCGGAGTATCAAATTACAAGTAATGAGGATCTCTTATTCCCATGTTACCTCCCAAAATACACCACAGCAGCAACTGCATCTGCATCACTATCAGCATCTAACTGGCATACATTAACCAGGCAAATTATGATTATATTGCATTAACAAGGCAAATTATAATTATGATTATATTGCATTAACAAGGCAAATTATAATTATGATTATATTGCATTAACAAGGCAAATTGTAAATCATAAATTGAATGACTGTGCATGTATACACAGTCACAGTGTTCACAACCAAACTGTGAAATAAGGACTTGCATAACAAAGAGAGAACGAGAGCCATTTCTGTGTTATTCATCAAGTTATTCTTAAAACAACAACGCTCCTCTCTACGACAACAGTCATCAAGATAACAGCAAGCACAATGAAACTCCCAGAATTCCTTTTGATTCACGCAGATGAAAGTGTTAGTAAATTAGGCTGAATGTTCTACAGACACGAAAGAGGAAAGGAGAGAGGGAAGAAAAGTGGATTAAACAGACAAAGGGGGCTGTAAGCAGTGTGGAGTTGAGAGAGAGAGAGCGAGAGAGACAGAGAGAGAGACAGAGAGAGAGACAGAGAGAGACAGAGAGAGAGACGGAGAAAGAGACGGAGAAAGAGATTGGCTCGCTATGAGATGTAATTTTCAGGCCCCATTCCCTCCGATCCGACCCAAACTCTCCTGGCTCCTGTCACCAACAACGGAAAGCCTGCTCTTCCAGCAGTAGGAAGCAGCACCTCCGGTTAAGATAACAGGGCTTTTAAAAAGCCCAGTTTAGAGAAATAAATAATTCTGTATGGTGTACAAACACACAGCAGCATATACAGTGCCTTCAGAAAGTATTCATACCCCTTGACTTATTCCACATTTTGTTGTGTTACTGCCTGAATTGAATTGAACATTTTCTCACCACCTACACACAATACCCCATAATGACAAAGTGAAAACTTGTTTGTCGAAATGTTAGCAAATTTATTGAAAATTAAATACAGAAACATCTCATTTATATAAGTATTCACACCCCTGAGTCAATGCATGGTCGAATCACCTTTGGAAGCGATTACAGCTGAGAGTCTTTCTGGGTAAGTCTCTAAGAGCTTTCCACACCTGGATTGTGCAACATTTGCCCATTATACTTTTCAAAAATATTCTTGTTGATCATTGTTAGACAACCATTTTCAGATCTTGCCATAGATTTTCAAGCAGAAGTCAAAACTAACTTGGTTACTCAGAAAACTTCACTGTCTTCTTGGTAAGCAACTCCAGTGTAGATTTGGCCTTGTGTTTTAGGTTATTGTCCTGCTAAAAGGTGTTTTCCTCTACCAGTGTCTGGTGGAAAGCAGACTGAACCAGGTGTTCCTCTAGGATTTCGACCTGTTCTTAACTCCATTCCGTTTATTTTTTATTCTGAAAAACTTCACCGTCTTTAACGATTACAAGCATACCTATCAAATGATGCAGCCACCACTATCCTTGAAAAAGAGTGGTACTCAGTAATGTGTTGTATTGGACTTGCCCCAAACATAACACATTGAATTCAGGACAAAACATTAATTGCTGTCATATTTTTTTTCAGTCTTTTTTAGTGCCTTGTTACAAAGAGGATGCATGTTTTGGAATATTTGTATTCTGTACAGGCTTCCTTCTTTTCACTCTGTCAATTAGGTTGGTATTGTGACCTAACTAAGTTGCTAATCTTTCCTCAGTTTTCTCTTATCACAGCCATTAAACTCTGTAACTGTTTTAAAGTCACCATTGGCCTCATGGTGACATCCCTGAGTGGTTTCCTTCCTCTCTGGCAACTGAGTTAGAAGGCCTGTATCTTTGTAGTGACTGGTTATATTGAAACAAAAGGATATTCAATGTCTGTTTATTTATTTATTTTTTCATCTAGCAATAGGTGTCCTTCTTTGCTAGGCTGAATCTGGACTTTGTGGTTGAATCTGTGTTTAAAATTCCCTACTCGACTGAGGTACCTTACAGATAATTGTATGTTTATCATGTATCATTGTACCATGTCAAACACTATTACTGCACACAGAGTAAGTCCATGCAACTTATTATGTGACTTGTAAACACATTTTTAGTCCTGAACTTATTTAGGCTTGCCATAACAAATGGGTTAAATACTTATTGACTCAAGACATTTCAGCTTTTCTTTTTTTATTAATTGGTTAACATTCTGAAAACATAATATCAGTTTGATTGTGTTGTGTGAAGTATTGTGTGAAGGCCAGCGATAAAACATCTCAATTTAATCCATTGTAAATTCAGGCTGTAACACAACAAAATGGGGGAAAAGTCAGAGTGTAAATACATTCTGAAGGCACTGTAGGAGAGGGTTAATGATACAACTAGGCTAAATCACGAGGATGAGAGTGGTAAACCGCACCCTAGTGGTGAATGTTGGACAATGCGTTTCACACCCAATCCCTTTCACTCTGTAGACACTTAAGGAATAAAACTAATTTTTCTAATTCAATTCAAGCCTGCACTGCCCAGCCACAGTAGCCCATTACAGTGCAATGACTGTAGCTTTCAATGATCAAGTTACTGAGAGATAGACTGAAGAGAGAGAGTGGGAGAGAGATAGACTGAGGAGAGAGCGAGCAAAAGAGCGAAAGAGAGAGACTGAGGAGAAAGAGAGCGAGGAAAAAGAGAGTGAGACTGAGGAGAAAGAGAGAGAGAGAGAGCGAGAGAAGAGAAAGAGAGAGACTAAGGAGAGCGAGATTGGGAGTGAAGCTGATTTCCGAGATGACTGTGACAGGAAATGATCAGTTAGTGGTGAGTTTTTAATTTTTAAAATTTACATTTTTTATTTGACTAGGCAAGTCAGTTTAGAACAAATTCTTATTTTCAATGACGGCCTAGGAACAGTGGGTTAACTGCCTGTTCAGGGGCAGAACGACAGATTTTGTACCTTGTCAGCTCGGGGATTTGAACTTGCAACCTTTCGGTTACTAGTCCAATGCTCTAACCACTAGGCTACCCTGCCGCACCGGGGTAGCAGCAGGTTAGCCCTTTGGCAGGGCTCGTCAGAGACGAGCAGGATAGGAAGATAGACAGACAACCACAGCTCATATCTGCCATTCCTGGCATCCCAGCCTAGCTATTAGGTAAGCCTGGAGTGATTATTAGTGGGCCTTGACCTGGGAGGGCTGTAGTTAATCATTTATTGAGTTCACAATGACTTGTGTGGACCGGCATCAGTGAACACTGACGTAAGCATCCAACTTCCCAGTTACCATCATGTAACTGACTGTATTCCCCCACACGACATTGCAACACGAATGAGTGACATTGGGCGATTGGTTATTAACCGAATGCCCAAAGGAGCAGACAACAACACAGTTTGACCTACGGGATTTCTCCTGTGGAGGTGTTGTGTATATTTCTGTGACCATTACCTGTGAGCTTCTTGATGGGCTGCAGCCGGACACTGATGGTCTGGTGTGTGAGCAGTGGGGAGGAGGGCAGGGAGCGTGAAACGCCCTCCATGATGCGGATGTGCTGCATGCCCTCGGTCATAGAGAGAGGCGGAAGGGCATAGTCGCCCTCAAAGGCACAGTCACTGTCTATACTACCACCTGCAGGAGGAAGCAGAAATGTCAGCGTCACAAGACAATAATATTAATGTTCCACACATATACTAGCTATTTCATTTAACGTCTGACATTACAACATTTACAGTATTGTCAGTGTAGTCATAGATGTTTCAGAACAGTTATTAGCGTATTTGTTGTGCGTTGTATTGCATTATGCATAACTTATAAGGAATTATACATGTGCTTCTAGTGGCATTGTAGATCCTTAGCAAACCGGGAACATTCCCAGAACATTAGACAAGATTCCAATTAAGTTCTAGTTAAGGTTTTATCTAACATTAGGATGATAACATCCCAAAAACATTAAAAACATGTTTTTTTAATGTTTTAAATTAACTATCCTTGGAATGTTCCCTGAACATTCCTCAAAGGTTTTTATTAGGTTTCCAGGTAATGTAATATCACAATGTATCAGTAATGTTTTCCCAGCAAACTAAATTGGTTCTGTGAACGTTCCTAGAACATTTGTTAGGTTGCAGAAAATGTTCTCATAACAAAAACACTGTCCAGTTGTGCTGATGATTATGCAATGCTTGAATAAAACATTTGCCTGATGTTACAAAAACATTCCCAGAATGTTTCATTGGGTTGTGTGAACAGTCTGGTGGTAACATTGTGGGGACATCATAAAAGACATGTTCCCAAAATACAAAAACCGTCCAGTTGTGCAGATGATAATACATTTATTTTAGGGTGCAAAAAACATTAACCTGATATTACAACAACATTACCAGAACAAATGCATTATGTTCTTTAAAAGTTCCTCACACACTTCTTTAGGTTGTGGTAACATTGACGCAGAGGGTTAATGATCTGGCTGCATATCTGAAAAATGCAGGTTCAATCCCACATATTCTTTAACCATGTTTCTTTAATGTGGATCAGATATACTCTACTAAAAGAAAGGATGTCTTTATTTTGTCCAGATTTATAAATTCAGACTGAAATGCAGAATATAGACTAACTGTAAAAAAACGCACCCGATATAATTTCGCCT
The DNA here is from genome assembly GCF_018296145.1 of Oncorhynchus tshawytscha. Taxonomy (NCBI): domain Eukaryota; kingdom Metazoa; phylum Chordata; class Actinopteri; order Salmoniformes; family Salmonidae; genus Oncorhynchus; species Oncorhynchus tshawytscha. The sequence continues at coordinate 26,129,027 of NC_056453.1, forward strand.
TTGAGATGCTTGATATGGTCCCCCATACATGATGCAGAAAAATTAATCCATGCTTTTGTCACTTCTAGGTTAGACTACTGCAATGCTCTACTTTCCGGCTACCCGGATAAAGCACTAAATAAACTTCAGTTAGTGCCAAATACGGCTACTAGAATCCTGACTAGAACCAAACAAATTGATCATATTACTCCAGTGCTAGCCTCCCTACACTGGCTTCCTGTCAAGGGCTGATTTCAAGGTTTTACTGCTAACCTACAAAGCATTATATGGGCTTGCTCCTACCTATCTCTCTGATTTGGTCCTGCCGTACATACCTACACGTATGCTACGGTCACAAGACGCAGGCCTCCTAATTGTCCCTAGAATTTCTAGGCATGGCTTTCTCCTATAGAGCTCCATTTTTATGGAATGGTCTGCCTACCCATTGAGAGACGCAAACTCGGTCTCAACCTTTAAGTCTTTACTGAAGACTCATCTCTTCAGTGGGTCATATGATTGAGTGTAGTCTGTCCCAGGAGTGTGAAGGTGAACGGAAAGGCTCTGGAGCAACGAACCGCCCTTGCTGTCTCTGCCTGGCCGGGTCCCCTCTTTCCACTGGGATTCTCTGCCTCTAACCCTATTACAGGGGCTGAGTCACTGGCTTACTAGGGCTCTTTCATACCGTCCCTAGGAGGGGTGCGTCACTTGAGTGGGTTGAGTCACTGATGTGATCTTCCTGTCTGGGTTGCGCCCCCCCCCCTAGGGTTGTGCCGTGGCGGAGATCTTTGTGGGCTATACTTGGCCTTGTCTCAGGATGGTAAGTTGGTGGTTGAAGATATCCCTCTAGTGGTGTGGGGGCTGTGCTTTGGCAAAGTGTGTGGGGTTATATCCTTCCTGTTTGGCCCTGTCCGGGGGTGTCCTCGGATGGGGCCACAGTGTCTCCTGACCCCTCCTGTCTCAGCCTCCAGTATTTATGCTGCAGTAGTTTATGTGTCGGGGGGCTAGGGTCAGTTTGTTATATCTGTAGTTACTTCTCCTGTCCTATCCGGTGTCCTATGTGAATTTAAGTATGCTCTCTAATTCTCTCTTTCTCTCTTTCTTTTTCTCTCTCGGAGGACCTGAGCCCTAGGACCATGCCTCAGGACTACCTGACATGATGACTCCTTGCTGTCCCCAGTCCACCTGGCCGTGCTGCTGCTCCAATTTCAACTGTTCTGCCTGTGATTATTATTATTTGACCATGCTGGTCATTTATGAACATTTGAACATCTTGGCCATGTTCTGTTATAATCTCCACCCGGCACAGCCAGAAGAGGACTGGCCACCCCACATAGCCTGGTTCCTCTCTAGGTTTCTTCCTAGGTTTTGGCCTTTCTAGGGAGTTTTTCCTAGCCACCGTGCTTCTACACCTGCATTGCTTGCTGTTTGGGGTTTTAGGCTGGGTTTCTGTACAGCACTTTGAGATATCAGCTGATGTACGAAGGGCTATATAAATAAATTTGATATCTTATTTTTCATGATCTGAAAAGCAAAAGTGATCCTAGATCAGCACTTACAGTCTTGGATACCTTGTAAATATGAGCCCGGAAGTACGCAGAATGCACAGAGGATGGGTGAAGTGATGGGGAATAACCCAGTTACCAGTATTTCCTTGGGTTAGTCATGTCTAAGAAGATTAAAAATGAAGCATGGAATTCCTGATTGACCATACTGCCATGAATACACACTTAGAACAGATGTGTAAAAAACAACACGCTGTGTTATTTTTTAACACATCTGTGTGTCTAGCTAGGGATAACGTGTTACTTTTAACACAATCAAAGTGCTGTCACATTTAACACATGATTTGTGTAAATTACTCAAGACACCCTTTCAACACACATCCTATAGAATATCCTATCAGATTTTGGAACCTATTCTATAGGATTTTACTACCCTCGCCTTCTGGATGATAGCAGTGTGAACAGGCAGTGGCTCGGGTGGTTGTTGTCCTTGATGATCTTTTTGTCCTTCTTGTGACATCAGGTGCTGTAGGTGTCCTGGAGGGCAGGTAGTATGCCGCCCGGTGATGCGTTGGGCAGACTGCACCACCCTCTGGAGATCCCTGCAGTGCGGTTGCCGTACCAGGAGGTTATACAGCCTGACAGGATGCTCTCAATTGTGCATCTGTAAAGGTTTGTGAGGGTTTCAGGTGCCAAGCCAAATTTCTTCAGCCTCCTGAGGTTGAAGAGGTGCTGTTGCGCCTTCTTCACCACAATGTTTGTGTGGGTGGACCATTTCAGATCGTCAGTGATGTGTACGCTGAGGAACATGAAGCTTTCCACCTTCTCCACTGTGGTCCCGTTGATGTGGATGGGGGTGCTCCCTCTGCTGTTTCCTGAAGTCCACGATAAGCTCCTTTGTTTTGTTGACGTTGGATGAGAGGTTATTTTCCTGGCACCACACTCACACGCCCTCACCTCCTCCCTATAGGCTGTCTCGTCATTGTTGGTAATCAGGCCTACTACCATTGTGTCGGCTGCAAACTTGATGATTGAGTTGAAGGTGTGCGCGGCCACGCAGTCATGGGTGAGCGGAGTACAGGAGGGGGCTGAGCACGCATTCTTGTGGGGCCCCAGTGTTGAGGATCAATGAAGTGGAGGGGTTGTTTCCTACCTTCCCACCTGGGGGCGGCCTGTCAGGAAGTCCAGGACCCAGTTGCACAGGGCGGGGTTCAGACCCAGGGCCTCAAAAGCTTAATGATGAGCTTGGAGGGTGCGATGGTATTGAATGCTGAGCTGTAGTCAATGAACCGCATTCTTACATAGGTATTCCTCTTGTCCAGATGGGATAGGACAGTATGTAGTGTGATGGCGATTACATTGTCTGTGGATCTATTGGGGTGGTAAGCAAATTGAAATGGGTCTAGGGTGTCAGGTAAGGTAGAGGTGATATGATCCTTGACTGGTCTCTCAAAGCACTTCATGATGACAGAAGTGAGTGCTATGGGGCGACAGTCATTTAGTTCATTTACCTTTGCTTTCTTGGGTACAAGAAGAATGGTGGACATCTTGAAGCATGTGGGGCTGTGGATGCAGTTTGGGTTGGCAGGCTTAGTGAGAGGTAACACGCTTAAATGTCTTACTCACGTCGGCCACGGAGAAGGAGAGCCCACAGTCCTTGGTTGTGGGTCGCGTCGGTGGCACTGTGTTATCCTCAAAGACGTCGGTGTTTATCCTCAAAGACGTCAGTGTTTCCGATCATATAACATTTTGTCATTAATGTTGTTGTATTGTACTCAAACTAATGACAACAAACTATAATTTAATGGGTTCTAATAAGAGTCTGATTGGGGTGACACAATCCTACAAGACTCCTTTAGGATACGTTTATTTTTAATCCGTCTGTCTGCATATTTCAAGACATGGCATAAGAAGGTGCAGTGAGATACCCAATGGGTTGGACGACACTTTTCTTGTCAATCATCTTGTAAAAACATACTTCAAAACTGGAAATCAACCAGTCATCATTAACACAATGGAAAGGTCAAATGCTTTATTATCTAAATGTTGAAAGTGTGTGGGCAACAGAGGGAAACAAATTGGTGCAGTTTGAGGCCATGTGGCACATGATACAGGTGTTGGAGATGGGGGTGTGAGCAGGTGGGTCTGGGCAGGGGTGACGCTGTGGATGTTTGTGTGCATCTGTATGTTGTTGTTTGTATGTGTGTTTTGTATTGTAAAAAAAAATAAAAAATAAAAAAACAATAGGATCCAATCAGATTTCTTTTGAATTCCAATAGGAAAGAAAGTACTCCAATAGGATATAGGATTCTGATAGAGGTGACAAAATCTTCAAATAAGAAAACTGTAGCCCAACAGGATTCCAACAGGATTCCAACAGGATTTTGATAGTGACAAAATCCTATATGATTGTGAGAATCTTGGATTCTATAGGAAAAATAGCTAATCCAACAGGATTTTTTTAAAGGGCAACACTTTATGTAAAAAGTAACACAACATGGATGTGTTAAAACAAATGGTTGATGTTTCTGGCAGATTTTGTGTTGTATTCCACTTAAATGCGAAGCTTCACGACATTTTCAGATTTGAAGAAAATGGCGGAAAATATGCAGCCGAAGTTCGACGAGAGCGGATACAAATGTAAGTACAAAAAGTAAATATTCATTGCTTTAGCTAATTATGACAAATGTTAAGAAAATGTTGAGCAAGGTAATATGATAATGGCTGATAATTTGTTAGCAACTCTAGCCTTACAAACCGCAAAGCATATATGTACCAGTACGTTAGCTAGCTAGCGAACGTCAGTTGGCTACTAATACATCAAACTTGCCAGTATATTAACTATACTGAACATAAATATAAACACAACGTGTAAAGTGTTGGTTCCATGTTTCATGAGCTGAAATAAAAGATCACAGAAATTTCCCATATGCACAAAAAGCATATTTCTCTCAGATTTTGTGCACAAATTTGTTTACATCCCTGTTAGTATCCCTGTCAGTGAGCATTTCTCCTTTGCCAAGATAATCCATCCACCTGACAGGTGTGGCATATCAAGAAGCTGATTAAACATCATTATCATTACACAGGTGCACCTTGTGCTGGGGAAAATAAAAGGCCACTCTAAAATGTGCTGTTTTGTCACACAACACAATGCCACAGATGTCTCAACTTTTGAGGGAGCATGCAAATAGCATGCTACCTGCAGGAATGTCCACCAAAGCTGTTGTGAGAAAATTGAATGTTCATTTATCTATCATAAGCTGTCTCCAATGTCGTTTTAGAGAATTTGGCAGTATGTCCAGCCGGCCCCACAACAGCAGAACACGTGGAACCAGCCCAGGACATCCACATCCGGGCTTCTTTAACTGTGGGATTGTCTGAGACCAGTCAAACGGACAGCTGAGTAAACTGAGGAGTATTTCTGTCTGTAATAAAACCTTTTTGTGGGGAAAAACGTATTCTGATTGGCTGGGCCTGGCTCCCCAGTGGCTAGGCCTATGCCCTCCGAGGCCCACCCATGGCTGCGCCCCTGCCCAGTCAGGTGAAAACCATAGATTAGGGTCTAATGAATTTATTTAAATGGACTGGTTTCCTTATATGAACTGTAACTCAGTAAAACCGTTGACATTTTTGCCTGTTGTGTTTATATTGTTGTTCAGTGTGAATGCTAACTAACTACCCAACATGAGGCTTATATGCGGTTGGTAGCTAATGGTTTTAAACCTGATTTATGTCACGTTAACTTGCCACAGGTTTATCTAAAAAGGGTGTCTATTTACATCAAGGACTGAAGTTGATCACCTGGTGTGCTAGAAACTAATTCCGGTTCACAGGAAAGAGGCATGCGGCCTAAGAAGCTGAATTGCTGGGAACATTACCTAACATTAACAATCACTAGACTGTTAAGTTACTGCAGCTTATATGATCTGGCCTAATTACATTCATGATGCAATACAAACTTGGGAGCGAGTGATAACGTTACAGGTTGGCAGGAAATTTGGGGGGACAAAAAATACAAGTTTTGTGCTGGCATCAATTCACCTTTCAATTGGTTACTAATGCCTGGGTGTATTTTATCTGTATTTGCCAACTGATAGTTGGTAACTGTAATATATTATTGTGCTTTGCCTAGGGCATTTGTGCAAGTGTACTGTCAGAAGGGGAGGGACAAAGATAAAAGTATTTATTTTCTGTATACAGTAGACATCTAAAATATCTCAATATCTTCACAATGTCCAGGTTGTATGGTGAGTATGGTGAGTCCAGCTAACTGGTTTCTTTTAGGATTTGAAGTGTCCCCAAACTGGGGTGAGTACAGAGGGAGGGGAGAGCACCTGATGGCCCAATTCACATAAGGCCCGCTATTACACTGCCTGTTGTCATTGCCTCATCCAGCCAGGAGGTAGTGGTGTTTTCAGGAAAAGTTCAGGAACCGAGAGAGAGAGAGGGAGAAAAAGATAGAACTCCCAAGAAGATGAGAGAGCCAGAGTGGGTCACACTACTCAGAGATGCAGGACATAGATCAAAAGAGAGAGGCCGGCCAGCACTCATGATGAAAAGAGAGAAAGATGCAATAAAAAGAGAGAAGTGAGACAAGGAAAACAGGGAGTTGAGGAGGACCGCAAGATGGAGAAGATAGAGGAGGAGTACAAGAAGAAGGAGCAGAAGAGAGAGGAGGAGTACAGGAGGATGATGGATGAGGAGAATAGGCGTAGGGACAACGAGAATTGATGTGGAGAAGATGAGAATAGACAGAGAGACGAGGACAATAGACAGAGGGAGGCTGGACTATTGAGGGTTTGGAGGATTTTAATGACAAAAAGTAATGTTTTTATTTTGCAGTGCCATTGTTTGAGTTCCAGATCTGGTTCCAATGCCAAATGTTTTCTTTCAAACTATTTGAGCACTTGATTGAGCCTGCCTATAAATGCCAGTGCTAATATAAAAATACATGTGTTTTGTTTAGTTTTTTTATTTGATTAAATTATTTTAAAAAGTTACGTTAAGTGGAAGGCCACACAACTTTTATTATAGAACATTGTATTAACAACAAAACCATACGTTTTATGCCATGAAGCTCTTAAAAGAGCTCCACCACTCACAAACTGCAGAATAGAAAATAAATAAATAAAATAAAACAAATATGAAAACTGGTAATACTATAAAAACAGAACAGTAATTATGTCAAATGTGAACACGGGTGATATTGATTGATTTAAGAATCAACAATTAAGTTTCAAAAAACAAGTTGTGCGGCGGTGAGGATCACATGGGTTGTTTTCTACTGGTGGGGAATTGCAGTAGTTGTGGTGACCTGGGATGGGGTTAGCAGGTGCTGCAACATTGCCTACTCCTGATGATCAAATCAAATGAAATTGCATTTGTCACATGAGCCAAACACAACAGGTGTAGACCTTAAAGTGAAATACTTACTTACAAGCCCTTAGCCAACAATGCAATTTGAAGAATAATTAGTGTTAAGTATTTAAAAAAATAAACTGAAGTAAAAAAAAGAAGAAAAAAAAGAAAACAATTATAATTAAAGAGAAACAATAAAAAAACAGTAATGAGGCTATATACAGGGGGAACTGGTACAGAGTCAATGTGCCGGGGCACAGGTTTTTTGTTCGTTTTGAAAAATTGTTTTAAAAATTATTTTGGACATAATGTTGCCGCTACCATCTCTTATGACCGAAAAAAACTTTTGGACATCAGGACTGAGATTACTCACCACAGACTGGCAGAATCATTTTCTAAATTTAATGAGTCTGACGAGCACAACACGAACAATATACTGCTTTCTCGGGAACAGGCCAAGATCCCTGTGATTTGCATGAGGAGGAGGCTGAGAAAAAGGGGCCAGACGGCGGGCTGCCTTCTGAGAATTCATAGGCAATCGAATAAACCCCCACTTCCTTCCATTCTGGTAGCAAACGTGCAATCTTTGGAGAATAAAATCAATGCTTAATACATGGAGTCCTGGCTGAACGAAGACACTATCAACATACAGCTGGCTGGTAATGCTCTGAACCGGCAGGATAGAACAGCAACGTCTGGTAAGATATGGTGCAGGAGACTATGTATTTTTGTAATTAACAGCTGGTGCACGATATCTAAGGAAGTCTCAAGCTATTGCTCACCTGAGGTAGAGTATCTCATGATAAGCTGTAGACCACACAATCTACCGAGAAAGTTTTCATCTGTATTTTTCATAGCTGTTTACATAACACCACAGTAGGAGGCTGGCACTAAGACAGCACTGAATAAGCTGTATTCTGCCATAAGAAAATAAGAAAACGCTCACCCAGAGGCGGCGCTCCAAGTAGCCAGGGACGTTAATGCAGGGAAACTTAAATCAGTTTTACAAAATTTCTATCAGCATGTTAAATGTGCAACCAGAGGGAAAAAAAACTCTGGACCACCTTCACTCCACACACAGAGAAGCATACAAAGCTCTACCTTGCCCTCCATTTGGCAAATTTGATCGTAACTCCACCATCCCGATTCCTGTTACAAGCAAAAATTCAAGCAGGAAGCACCAGTGACTAGATCAATAAAAACGTGGTCTGATGAAGCCGATGCTAAGCTACAGGACTGTTTTGCTAGCACAGACTGGAATATGTTCCGGGATTCCTCCGATGGCATTGAGGACTACACCACATCAGTCATTGGCTTCATCAATAAGTGCATCGATGACGTCATCCCCACAGTGACCGCATGCACAGTTGAAGTCGGAAGTTTACATACACTTTAGGTTGGAGTCATTAAAACTCGTTTTTCAACCACTCCACAAATTTCTTGTTAACAAACTATAGTTTTGGCAAGTCGGTTAGGACATCTACTTTGTGCATGACACAAGTACATTTTCCAAGAATTGTTTACAGACAGATTATTTCACTTATAATACACTGTATCACAATTCCAGTGGGTCAGAAGTTTACATACATTAAGTTGACTATGCCTTTAAGCAACTTGGAAAATACCAGAAAATGATGTCATTGGCTTTAGAAGCTTGTGATAGAATAATTGACATCATTTGAGTCAATTGGAGGTGTACCTGTGGATGTATTTCAAGGCCTACCTTTATACTCCATGCCTCTTTGCTTGACATCATGGGTAAATCAAAAGAAATCAGCCAAGACCGCAGAATTTTTTTTGTAGACCTCCACAAGTCTGGTTCATCATTGGGAGCAATTTCCAAACGCCTGAAGGTACCACGTTCATCTGTACAAACAATAGTACGCAAGTATAAACCCCATGAGACCACGCAGCCGTTATACCGCTCAGGAAGGAGACGCGTTCTGTCTCCTGGAGATGAACGTACTTTGGTGCGAAAAGTGCAAATCAATCCCAGAACAGCAGCAAAGGACCTTGTGAAGATGCTGGAGGAAACAGGTACAAAAGATCTATATCCACAGTAAAACGAGTCCTATATCGACATTACCTGAAAGGCCGCTCATCAAGAAAGAAGCCACTGCTCCAAAACCGCCATAAAAAAGCCAGACTACGGTTTGCAACTGCACATGGGGACAAAGATCGTACTTTTTGTAAACGCCCAGTGGTCTGATGAAACAAAAATAGAACTGCTTGGCCATAATGACCATCATTATGTTTAGAGGAAAAAGGGCGAGGCTTGCAAGCCAAAGAACACCATCCCAACTGTGAAGCACGGGGATGGCAGCGTCATGTTGTGGGTGTGCTTTGCTGCAGGAGTGTAAGGGATTTCCTCCTCCTCTTCCAAAGAGGAGAGGCGAAAAGAATCAATATGCGGCGTGGTAAGTGTCCATGGTTATTTTAATACGTAAATGTACACATGAACAACTGAATACAAACACAAGAAACGTGAAAACCCAAAACAGTCCTATCTGGTGCAAACACAGAGACAGGAACAATCACCCACAAAAACACAGTGAAACCCAGGCTACCTAAGTATGATTCTCAATCAGAGACAACTAATGACACCTGCCTCTGATTGAGAACCATACTAGGCCGAAACATAGAAATACCCAAATCATAGAAAAACAAACATAGACTGCCCACCCCAACTCACGCCCTGACCATACTAAATAATGACAAAACAAAGGAAATAAAAGGTCAGAACGTGACAAGGAGGGACTAGTGCACTTTACAAAATAGATGGCGTCATAAGGAAGGAAAAGTATGTGGATATATTGAAGCAACATCTCAAGACATCAGTCAGGAAGTTAAAGCTTGGTCGCAATGGGTCTTCCAAATGGACAATGACCCCAAGCATACTTCCAAAGTTGTGGCAAAATGGCTTAAGGACAACAAAGTCAAGGTATTAGAATGGCCAACACAAAGCCCGGACCTCAATCCCACAGAAAATGTGTGGGCAGAACTGAGAAAGCATATGCGAGCAGGGAGGCCTACAAACCTGACTCAGTTACACCTGCTCTGTCAGGAGGAATGGGCCAAAAATCATCCAACTTATTGTGGGAAGCTTGTGGAAGGCTACCCGAAAAGTTTGACCCAAGTTAAACAATTTAAAGGCAATGCTACCAAATACTAATTGAGTGTATGTAAACTTCTGAGCCACTGGGAATGTGATGAAAAAAATAAAAGCTGAAATAAATTATTTCTCTCTACTATTATTCTGACATTTAACATTCTTAAAATAAAGTGGTGATCCTAACTGAGACAGGGAATATTTACTATGATTAAAAGGAATTGTGAAAAACTGAGATTAAATGTATTTGGCTAAGGTGTATGTAAACTTCCGACTTCAACTGTACATACCCCAACCAGAAGCCATGGATACAGGCAACATCCGCACTGAGCTAAAGGCTAGAGCTGCCGCTTTCAAGGAGCGGGACTCTAACCTGGACGCCTATAAGAAATCCCTATTTGCCCTCCGACGAACCATCAAACCGGCAAAGCATCAGTACAGGACTAAGATCAAATCGCACTACACCGGCTCTGACGCTCGTCGGATGTGGCAGGGCTTGCAAACCATTACAGACTACATAGGGAAGCACAGCCGAGAACTGCCCAGTGACACATGCCTATCAGACGAGTTAAACTACTTATATGCTCACTTCGAGGCAAATAACACTGAAACATGCATGAGACCACCAGCTGTTCCGGAAGACTGTGTGATCATGCTCTCCGCAGTCAATGGGAGTAAGACCTTTAAACAGGTCAACATTCACAAGGACGCAAGGCCAGACGGATTTAAAGGACGTGTACTGCGAGCATGCGCTGACCAACTGGCAAGTGTCTTCTCTTCACTGACATTTTCAACCTCTCACTGTCCGAGTCTGTAATACCAACATATTTTAAGCAGACCACCATAGTGCCTGTACCCAAGAACACTAAGGTAACCTGCCTAAATGACTACCGACCCGTAGCACTCACATCTGTAGCCTTGAAGTGCTTTGAAAGGCTGGTCATGGCTCACATCAACACCATTATCCCAGAAATCCTAGACACACTCCAATTTGCAAACCGCCCCAACAGATCCACAAATGATGCAATCTCTATTGCACTCTACACTGCCCTTTCCCATGCAAGGATGGGCGATATGGCCTAAAAGTAATATCTAAAATTTTTTCAGAAGGTTTGGACGATTCACAATGTAGATATATATATATATCTTGATTTCTTGTTGAGGCCAATACATAATTCTTAACTGAATTTTCTTTATTAAAATAAAAAAAGGCCTATTTGTGCAAAACAAATTAACAACACACACCCACAAATCTATTCTATTGTTTAGGAATGTTTGACCACTAGCAGTTTGAATATGTAATTTCTATAATCATTTTGAATGAAAATGTATTAATTTAGTTAATTTGTTGTTAATATTAAAACAGCCTGTGGTTATTTGCTATTGGATTGGCAGAATGACACAACAACAAACACATTAGCCTACAACTGGCCTGAACATAACTTTTTTGAATGCACTTTAATTATCCAATGTCACACTTACTGATGGTGAGGTGAAGCCTGTACCCAAAGCACTGCAGGCGGGTCCAGTAGTTAAATCGCAATGCTTTTATGATGTTGTTCCTGCTGTCAGTTGTCATGCACACCAGTCGGTCTTCACTCACCTTCCACGATGCCAGAGAGTCTGATACCCTAGGCTATTACTTCACCTGTATGATCATCGGGAAAGTAAGACATCTGGAGGCAGACATTTGCAATTTCCAGTCTTCATTTATGTAGTGGACAGTCAAACTTAGGTATGGCTCTGCTCGACCATAGATCGGCTGTGGTGCAAAAATAAGAAACACAAGCCAGCTTCTCTGCGACTCTTTTGCGGGTAGCAGTGTATAATCGCAGCAGGGCTTCTTCAGTGAAATACTTGCGGCTTGGCAGCTGATATTTGTGGTCAACTGTACCTAGCAGCTTTTTAAACCCTGGCATTTCTACTGTAAATATTGGACCATATCTTTCGCTATGTAATAGGTCACTGCATCCGTTATCTCTTGAGTCTTCATCATCACGAAGGACCGCTCCGACACATTCCTCGCCTTGGAATGCTTTGCATTGTAGGTGGCCTCCACTGCGCCCCTCACTGGCTGCCTGTAGGGTGTCATCAGACAGATGGGATCCGCCAACCAGGGATACCCACCATCCCCGAGGAGAAACCAGCCTTGTGGTGGGTACAGGCTCTGAACATACACAGGGCTGTGTTTCAGGACCCTGGCTTTGTGCACATACCCGAGGAAGGCAATGTAGATGTCGATGAACCTGCACCTGTGGTCACAGATGGCCTGAAGCTGATAAGAATAGATCAACCTCCTGCATTTCATCTTGTGATGTAAAAATGGATGACCTTCTTCATGATCCCATCACTGATTCTGTGGATGACATTGTGCACTGTGGTCCGGGGGACATCAAATGCCTCGGACATAACACAGTACGAAGTGCCACTGGCCAGCCAATAGACAAACAGGAAGCTTTCCAAGGTCTTGCCACAGCCATAGTCCTGGTCTTCTTGCTCTCTCTTCAGGCCGTCAAAAGAGGGTTGTAATTCGGAAGTGGGGTTTGAGGTCCAGGTCACCCAAATACATTCTCAATGGACATTGTTGATGAAGTCGTAAGATGGCTAGCTAGAAATGTGTTATGCTAACAAGCTAGCAAGAAGTTGCATAGCAACAGCATCAACTTCTGATAGACAGGCAACGCACTCGTACACTCAACTGAAAGGATACTAATGGTTTTAAGTATGTAGTATTCAGTATATTAGTATGGGAATTCAAACACAGCTCAGGTGTTCTGTGAACATTCTTCCAACATTACCTAACTTAAACATTGTATTAATGTCATCTCTTGTAATGTATCCACACTGTTCCCACAACCTAATTACATGTTCTGGAAACTTTTAAAGAACTTAGAAAGCCTGTCAGGGTCAACATTCTTGCAACATCAAAGGAATGTTTTGTGCACCTTGATACAAACATTATCTGCATGTCAGCACAACTGGGCAGTTGTAGCGTTTTGGGAACCTATCTCTTGTCAAATCCCCACAATGTTCCCACTGGGAAACTTTATTAGAAAAGCAAAATGTGTTGTGAATGTTTTTTGCAACCTAAAAGAAACATTGTAGAATCATCTGCACAAGTGGACAGTTTGTGTTTTGGGAACATATCTTTTGTGATGTCCCCACAATGTTACCACCAGACTGTTCTCACAACCTAATGAAACATTCTGGGAATCTTTGAAGAACACATTACATTTGTTCTCGGAAATGTCTTGCAACATCTGGCTAATGTTTTATACAAACATTCTTTAATCATCAGCACGACTAGACCGTTTTTGTGTTGAGGACATTTGCAAAGACCTAGTGAATGTTCAGGGAACATTCACAGAACCAATTTTGGTTTGCTGGGTAGGGTGTTCATAGGAAGTAGTTTCTTCTCTACATGTACGATTTCTGACAGTATCCAGGGTAAAGTGAAGTGAATGTGGAAACATGGAGAGTGACCCATGTTGTGATGATGCTGAGGTATTGACTGGGATCTGCCTGGCTTGACCCAGCAGTGATAATAGTCCTGCAGGCAGACAAGCACCACATGCTGCTTACATGACAGGATGCCTCGCTGTTTCCCTCAATAACAATGTTCCAGAAACCCGTCACCTCTGATATAACACAGAAACTTTGTCTAACCATCAGAGATATGTAGCTAGAATAGAGATGTGAGTGCAACCATTATCTAAAGACAACCAACCCATAAGGGAGCTGAATTTCTGAAAGAGCACAGCAGCAATCACTAAACCACAGCAACACCTCCCTCTAAATATCACAGGTTCTGTTTGTCACAAGTTTTATTCTCACATTCCCTGGCACACTAACATATCTGTATAAAACCCTCTACAGCCATTTTCTCCCTCAACACTGAATCACAGCCCAGACGGCCCCGTCCCACCAGACAGACAGAGCTGTCTCACCAACTGGCCAACACCTTCACATAACATCAGCTAGCATAGCAGACAGCAGACAGCAGGAGCCATTAAGTGACAACTCCACAGTAGTCCCCATAGAGGGCTGTGTGTGTGACAGCCAGGCTGTGATATAGACAGACACAGCCAGGGCCTGCTTACAGCATACCGACACTATACCCCATCTCTGTGGTTTCAGCTCTGCCTGAGAGACTAAATCCATTGAGCCAGTGAGGCATGTACTGTAGCAGCAGCCGTGGTTTGGCCAGATCCCTCAGCATGACAATCCCCTCATGTTTGTCTGTCTATCTGCAGGGTGTGAATGCACACCAGAGGGTAATTCAAGAGAAGCGGCCTTTTAGGGAACACGTTGTCTTTTCTCTCCTTAACAGCTTTACACAAATGTCTGAGAGCCGAGAAAAGTTTGCTGTGAGCCAAGGGTCTGGGGGGAGGGTGAGGGGATAGAAGACGAGAGGTACTGTAGCTACATTGACCTGGTAAATGGCTTAGCTACCGAAAAACTTCAGAACAAAAGGATAGGGGTGATTTTTGAGTGCTACTTGTTGAATTGTTGAGACAGGGATTTTTGAAGGGCGTTAGAGCCACTTCACAGAACAAAACACACAGACGCAAACACACACCCACTCATAGAAGCATACAGCTCAAAAAGAGCAAGGATACCAATGGGCAAATCATATGGACTAAAACAGTCATATGGAAGCGGAACTCAAGAATTCTAGTCTAGAACATCTACTGTATATTGTTGACAGACACAATAGCCAATATTGTTTCTCTTTCTGCCCAGAGTATACTTCAAGGGATAACAGATTCAGACACATTTACAGGAACATAAAAATTCATAGTGCACTCTCTCCACAAAAGTATTACTTCACTTCTCTAGAAGTTATTAAATCCTCTGTAGTTAACTCATATAAAATACAGCCCTTTAAACAGCCTCATGCCCTCTCTGTTGCTCCAGAGAAGAGAGGAAAGAGAGGCAGGAAAATAGTATGAGCATAAAGGAAGGAAGAAAGAAGAGCTGGATGAATGAATAAACAATATTTCATATTATGGTCAGATGTGGCTAAGAAAAATGCATTGGGAAAAGTAGGGGGAAGGAGGGGAGGGGAGAAGAGAGCGAGAGGGGATTTGGTCCACAGAATAGAGTACACCCAGTAGTGTAACTACCTACCTTGACCGGTGTGGCTCAGGTGGTGGTGGTGCTCTACACTGGGCGATCGGGGTTCTGGCAGGTCCTCACTCCCTCCATCTGCAGATGAGGAGTGAGACAAAGAGGAGAGAGTGTGAGCGTGTGGATGCCAGGAAAAGGAGAGAGAATGAGTGCGGCAGTGTGGCTGGCATTCCAGGTAGGCAACCTTATCCTCCACCAGCCAAGACTGGGACCTCAGGACCCCCAGGAGACTACTGACACACAGCCCCTCCACACCCCTCCTCCAGGGACCCAGACGATCCCGCAAACTGGCAAAGTACACACAATTCTTCTTCATCAAGGTGGGTTGGGATGTAGACTGAAGACACCAACCAGGCCCTAGTCCAAAGCCCAGGGCCCGCCCACGAGAGAACTGTTACAATACTGAGAGGAGTGGTGATCCAGAGCTAGTCCTTCTGGATGAGTGAGAGATAGGACTGTGGTACAGTACACTACAGTAGGCGTTTTCTAAAAGTTGGCTAATTATATGAGGATCAATTACTGTGGGCCCAGAGGACTGAGGATGCGCCGAATACAACTGGTGTAGACTTTTTTACAGTGAAATGCTTGTTACACGAACCCTTCTCAACAATGAAGAGTTTAAAAATAAAAATGGTAACAAAAGAGGAATAAAATACTCAAGAATGGAGCTATATACAGGAGTACCAGATCAATGTGCAGGGCTATGAGGTATTTGAGGTAGATAAGTACATAAAGGCAGGGTAAAGTGACTAGGCATCAGGATAGATAACAATGAGAGTAAAATAAAGAACAGAGTAGCAGCAGCAAATGATGAGTGTATAAGTGTGGATTAACCACAGTGGATGGAGCAGGGCTGGATTAGAGGGTCGATGGGCCAGCGCCTGCTTTGCCTCTCCACTACAGGGTCTGTTTGACAAGGCCAAGTCCCTATCATAGGCAGTGATCTACAGTACAACTAAGACTGCATGGCACCTTATTTCCTATATAGGGCACTATTTTTGAGCAGAGCTGTATGGGCCCTGGTTAAAAGTAGTGTACTAAACAGTGAATAGGGTGACATTTGGGATGCAGCCTAACTCTGCAAGGGGCTTTGTGGCATATCATGATTTATTGCTAAATCACACATCCCACTGGTATTAAGTCAGCCCATTTATAAACCAAGCCGTTGTTTGAAAGTTATCTAAGACAATGGATTTCCTCTCTCTCTGTAGTAGATCTTGGCTTGCCACCGAAGTACAAAGCGGTGTGAGTCTTTATTGCTAAGGGTTGTGTACTCTGGCAATGGTGGATGCACCAAATGTGTTACCATCAAAGAGTCCTGTGTGTGTGTCTTCACCCAAACAAACACTTGTGTATTTCAACCGATCATAAACCCACAAATACAGATACTGTACATCTGTGCACAGTATGCTGTTGTGCCCATACAGGATAGATTGGGCTGCTGGTGGAAAGATATAGCTTGTCGATAGACTGATAAAATTACCCGGAGGGCCGGAGTGTGTTAGTGTGAGAACTGGGGTAGTGAGAGGTTGACACCGTCTCATTCTGTTACCCTGGTTCCTAACTGCCAACACCACCCTCACCACTTTGACAAAGGTCTGTTCTGCTATCTTTATTTTTAGTTTGGTTGTTTATAGAATAACACGTGGATATAATGTGATGCTTTCAGTAATGCTGTGTAGACTATTTTTTGTTTGGTTGTTTCAGTCTACACAGCATCGCTGAAAGCATCAAACTATTATATCCAAATGTGTTGGCAAGTTGGTTAGGACATCTACTTTGTGCATGATACAAGTAATTTTTCCAACAATTGTTTACACACGATTATTTCACTTATAATTCACTGTATCACAATTCCAGTGGGTCATAAGTTTACATACACTAAGTTCACAAAAAAATACAGTTTTATATCTTTATGTTTGAAGCCTGAAATGTGGCAAAAGGTCGCAAAGTTCAAGGGGGCCGAATACTTTCGCAAGGCACTGTATATCCACAGTAAAACAAGTCCTATGTAAACATAACCTGAAAGGCCGCTCAGCAAGGAAGAAGCCACTGCTCCAAAACCGCCATAAAAAAGCCAGACTACGGTTTGCAACTGCACATGGGGACAAATATTGTAGTTTTTGGAGAAATGTCCTCTGGTCTGATGAAACAAAAATATAATTGTTTGGCCATAACAACCATGGTTATGTTTGGAGGAAAAAGGGGGAGGCTTGCAAGCCGAAGAACACCATCCCAACTGTGAAGCACGGGTGAGGCAGCATCATGATGTGGGGGTGCTTTGCTGCAGGAAGGACTGGTGCACTTCAAAAAATAGATGGCATCATGAGAGAGGAAAATTATGTGGGTATATTGAAGCAACATCACAAGACACCAGTCAGGAAGTTAAAGCTTGGTTGCAAATGGACAATGACCCAAAGCATACTTTCAAAGTTGTGGCAAAATGGCTTAAGGACAACAAAGTCAAGGTATTGGAGTGGCCATCACAAAGCCCTGACCTCAATCCTATAGAACATTTGTGGGCAGAACTGAAAAAGCGTGTGTGAGTAAGGAGGCTAACCAACCTGATTCAGTTACACCAGCTCTGTCAGAAGGAATGAGCCAAAATTGTGGGAAGCTTGTGGAAGGCTACCCAAAACATTTGACCCAAGTTAAACAATTTAAAGGCAATGGGACCAAATACTAATTGAGTGTATGTAAACTTCTGACCCACTGGGAATGTGATGAAATAAATAAATGCTGAAATAATCCCTCTCTACTATTGTGAAAAACTGAGTTTACATATATGTATTTGGAGAAGGTGTATGTAAACTTCAGACTTCAACTGTAGATCATATGTCAACTGCTCAAGTCAGCAGTGTATTCAACAGACTACAACTGTCAAAATGTCTTAGCCAGCCTCTACTGAAATATAAGCCCATCACAGAATAATATCTCCATAATAATCACAATAACCTCTAAGTTATCCCATGTCGTATATTAAAAAATATTCAGTCACATTTAGGATGTACACGGAAGGCTGTGTTCTGTCAGAAAATTGTCTTTTGGCAGAACCCAGACAGTTTAAGTGGTCAATTATTTCCCAGGTTTTAAATGCCAGAGTGCGTCAAAGGGAATGCCTCATTCTAACAGTGTCTGTCTCGAACACTCTCCTCTGCACAGGAGGTTGGTGGCACCTTAATTGGGGAGGACGGGCTCGTGGGAATGGCTGGAGCGGAATGATATCAAATACATCAAACACATGGTTTCCATGTGTTTGATGCCAATCCCTTTGGTCCGTTCCAGCCATTATTATGAGTCGTCCTCCCCTCAGCAGCATCCACTGCTCCTCTGCTCTGCTTCCCTTTCGAAAAGTCAGGGTGACATCATCCTCACAGAGAGGTTCAGCTAGCTCTGTAGCTCTCTGGGTTCACTGTGTGGGTAGATAACAGCAGTCATTAGTTAGTGCACCAAGAGACTTCATTGACCTTCATATGTCTGGGAGACAGTCTTTCACTCTAAAAGCATGAATTACCGTTACACTGTTACAAAGCATCTGGTGAAGTTGCTCTGGTATAGTCCAGTCCTTTTGATGTGTCATCCTGAGGCCACGGAGAATGATCATGCTGCAGACTTTGTCCGTGACCGGCCAGTCTGCCACTCAATGGCCAGCTCATGGCATTTTAGTCAGTATCCCTCTGCAGGCATACAAGGCCCTATAGCCTCAGTACTCTGAATTAACTGCATGGACCGAGCTGAATTGTTTTAGGCCATAGTAGTGATTTTTCTACACTCCTGGAAAAAAGCTTTCCAAAAGGATTCTTTGGCTGTCCCCATGGGAGAATCCTTTTTGGCTCCAGGTAGAACCCTTTTGGGTTCCATGTAGGACCCTCTGTGGAAAGGGTTCTACCTGGAACCAAAAAGGGGTTATCTTATGGGGACAGCCGAAGAACCCTTTTAGGTTATACATCGCACTTTTCTTTCCTAAGAGTGTTTACATTACAGCCTTGTTCTAAAATGGATGAAATAAAAAAACCTTCCTCAATCTACACACAATACCCATAATGACACAGTGAAAACATGTTTCTCTAAATTTTAGCAAATATATTAAAAATTAAAAACTGAAATACCTTAAATACATAACGATTCTGACCCTTTGCTATGAGACTCGAAATTGAGCTCAGGTGCATCCTGTTTCCATTGATCATCCTTGAGATGATTTTACAACTTCATTGGAGTCCACCTCTGGTAAATTCAATTGATTGGGCATGATTTGGAAAAGCACACACGTGTCTGTATAAGGTCCCACACAGTTGAAAGTGCATGTCTGAGCAAAAACCAAGTCATGAGGTCAAAGGAATTGTCCGTAGAGCTCAGAGACATGATTGTGTTGAGGCACAGATCTGGGGAAGAGCACCAAAAGATTTCTGCAGCACTGAAGGTCCCCAAGAACACAGTGGTCTCAATCATTCTTAAATGGAAGAAGTTTGATACTACCAAGA
>NC_056453.1:28331088-28333588 GCF_018296145.1 Oncorhynchus tshawytscha
AATAGCAAGGCTATGCTCACTGAGTCTGTACATAGTCAAGGCTTTCCTTAATTTTGGGTCAGTCACAGTGGTCAGGTATTCTGCCGCTGTGTACTCTCTGTGTAGGGCCAAATAGCATTCTAGTTTGCTCTGTTTTTTTGTTAATTCTTTCCAATGTGTTAAGTAATTATCTTTTTGTTTTCTCATGATTTGGTTGGGTCTAATTGTGCTGTTGTCCTGGGGCTCTGTAGGGTGTGTTTGTGTTTGTGAACAGAGCCCCAGGACCAGCTTGCTTAGGGACTCTTCTCCAGGTTCATCTCTCTGTAGGTGATGGCTTTGTTATGGAAGGTTTGTGAATCGCTTCCTTTTAGGTGGTTGTAGAATTTAACGGCTCTTTTCTGGATTTTGATAATTAGTGGGTATCGGCCTAATTCTGCTCTGCATGCATTATTTGGTGTTCTACGTTGTACACGGAGGATATTTTTGCAGAATTCTGCGTGCAGAGTCTCAATTTGGTGTTTGTCCCATTTTGTGAAGTCTTGGTTGGTGAGCGGACCCCAGACCTCACAACCATAAAGGGCAATGGGCTCTATGACTGATTCAAGTATTTTTAGCCAAATCCTAATTGGTATGTTGAAATTTATGTTTCTTTTGATGGCATAGAATGCCCTTCTTGCCTTGTCTCTCAGATCGTTCACAGCTTTGTGGAAGTTACCTGTGGCGCTGATGTTTAGGCCAAGGTATGTATAGTTTTTGTGTGCTCTAGGGCAACAGTGTCTAGATGGAATTTGTATTTGTGGTCCTGGTGACTGGACCTTTTTTGGAACACCATTATTTTGGTCTTACTGAGGTTTACTGTCAGGGCCCAGGTCTGACAGAATCTGTGCATAAGATCTAGGTGCTGCTGTAGGCCCTCCTTGGTTGGTGACAGAAGCACCAGATCATCAGCAAACAGCAGACATTTGACTTCGGATTCTAGCAGGGGGAGGCCGGGTGCTGCAGACTTTTCTAGTGCCCGCGCCAATTCGTTGATATATATGTTGAAGAGGGTGGGCTTAAGCTGCATCCCTGTCTAACCCCACGACCCTGTGTGAAGAAATGTGTGTGTTTTTGCCAATTTTAACCGCACACTTGTTGTTTGTGTACATGGATTTTATAATGTCGTATGTTTTACCCCCAACACCACTTTCCATCAGTTTGTATAGCAGACCCTCATGCCAGATTGAGTCGAAGGCTTTTTTGAAATCAACAAAGCATGAGAAGACTTTGCCTTTGTTTTGGTTTGTTTGGTTGTCAATTAGGGTGTGCAGGGTGAATACATGGTCTGTTGTACGGTAATTTGGTAAAAAGCCAATTTGACATTTGCTCAGTACATTGTTTTCATTGAGGAAATGTACGAGTCTGCTGTTAATAATAATGCAGAGGATTTTCCCAAGGTTACTGTTGACACATATTCCACGGTAGTTATTGGGGTCAAATTTGTCTCCACTTTTGTGGATTGGGGTGATCAGTCCTTGGTTCCAAATATTGGGGAAGATGCCAGAGCTAAGTATGATGTTAAAGAGTTTTAGTATAGCCAATTGGAATTTGTTGTCTGTATATTTGATCATTTCATTGAGGATACCATCAACACCACAGGCCTTTTTGGGTTGGAGGGTTTTTATTTTGTCCTGTAACTCATTCAATGTAATTGGAGAATCCAGTGGGTTCTGGTAGTCTTTAATAGTTGATTCTAAGATCTGTATTTGATCATGTATATGTTTTTGCTCTTTATTCTTTGTTATAGAGCCAAAAAGATTGGAGAAGTGGTTTACCCATACATCTCCATTTTGGATAGATAATTCTTCGTGTTGTTGTTTGTTTAGTGTTTTCCAATTTTCCCAGAAGTGGTTAGAGTCTATGGATTCTTCAATTGCATTGAGCTGATTTCTGACATGCTGTTCCTTCTTTTTCCGTAGTGTATTTCTGTATTGTTTTAGTGATTCACCATAGTGAAGGCGTAGACTCAGGTTTTCCGGGTCTCTATGTTTTTGGTTGGACAGGTTTCTCAATTTCTTTCTTAGATTTTTGCATTCTTCATCAAACCATTTGTCATTATTGTTAATTTTCTTCGGTTTTCTATTTGAGATTTTTAGATTTGATAGGGAAGCTGAGAGGTCAAATATACTGTTAAGATTTTCTACTGCCAAGTTTACACCTTCACTATTACAGTGGAACGTTTTACCCAGGAAATTGTCTAAAAGGGATTGAATTTGTTGTTGCCTAATTGTTTTTTGGTAGGTTTCCAAACTGCATTCCTTCCATCTATAGCATTTCTTAATGTTACTCAGTTCCTTTGGCTTTGATGCCTCATGATTGAGTATTGCTCTGTTTAAGTAGACTGTGATTTTGCTGTGGTCTGATAGGGGTGTCAGTGGGCTGACTGTGAACGCTCTGAGAGACTCTGGGTTGAGGTCAGTGATAAAGTAGTCTACAGTACTACTGCCAAGAGATGAGCTATAGGTGTACCTACCATAGGAGT